>NW_009606891.1:0-1970 GCF_000690535.1 Cariama cristata | reverse complement strand
GTTGATACTTACATTAAAGGTATATTAATACATCTATGATAAATATATATTTATATTTATATAAAGAATCATCATATAAATACCTGCTATCTGCTGCCTATGTTATTGTTAGCTGCTTTGGGCCAGTCTGCATGAAGAGAACAGTGTCTCACTTCAAATTACTTCAGTAGCTGAAGTGGTAAAAACTCTTTGCTGTGAACTTGCAGATTTGACATTCAAGCCCAGCTGATGACTCATGTGACAGTAATGTGTGTGCATGCTGTGAGTGTATACTGCATTTAAAGTTAGATAAGCCCTGCTAGAAACTGTTAAAAATTGCCTTATAATTCTAAATTAAATTGGGTGTTACATTGACTACTTTTTGTAGTGGCATATTTTTGAGAGTGCTTAGGGGGGAGTGGAAGCTACCTCAATCGCAAATAGCATGTAGCAAACAAAATGTATGTGAATGGGAAATGTGAAAGGCAGAGTGCCGAGAAGAGCAGACACTTTTCTTGTCAGGGAATGAAGTATCTCTGTGTTTGTGTTCTAGATGCATCAAAACTATTTAACAGACACATCATTATCACCACCCCAAATAAATTGCCCCAAACCCAGGAATGTTCTTGATAGAGTAGTATTATTCTCCCTCAGGTGACCCCATGGGTCAGAGCTCAGCTGATGAACAGTTCAGCTTTTTGCCTCTAGGCATGTTGAATACTACTTTCTTCATGGGATTGAAAATTACTGTCACCTAATGACTGGAAAATTCTGTCCTAAGTTATACTGGAGGCTTAGATCTAGCTTTTTTCAAACTCATCATTACATTTTAATCAAGATCCAAAGTACTGTGAGACAGGGATTCAGCATATACTACATTATAATGTATTCAGCACATAGCATAGCAAGACCTGATCTTGCCTGGGTTTCCACATTTGTATTGGGAACTGAAATTTATTTAGTCATTATATGAGCATCAATAACAATACCGTTTCATATACGATGACAGAGATGGTGAGTTTTAAAATTACAGATCAGATTTAGAAGAATAGTAACACTGTGTTTCCTAACATATTTTGTGAGTTTTGCTTTGTGGGTTATTCATTTCCATAACTGAACATATAATGTTAAGAAAAATGTTACCCATCATAGTTTTCAATTTTCTCATGTTACTGTTTTGTCTAATATTACTGCGTTCTTTGACATATCATTCATTTAGTTAAACTGTATAGATTTCATTTTTTAACTTTATACCTAAATTACCACTTCACATGTATTCGGTTAGCTACTGGTTTCTGAAATTCATTAAGTATTCATTAAGTATTTTCTGGGTTTGAGATTCTAATGTCTTTATATGAACAAAATAGAGTCAGTATGCCAGTGATACTGTATGAGTTTGATCAACAGGTAACTAATTAAGTTTCAATGTATGTACATTGAAGAGAAGTATGTTTCTGCTAAAAGTTAGAGAAATTTCCATAAAGCAAGATCAGAGAATCACAGAATGATAGGTTGGAAGGGACATCTGGAGATCACATAGTCCAACCACCCTGCCAAAGCAGGGTCACCTACAGCAAGTTGCACAGGAACATATCCAGGCGGATTTTTAATATTACCAGAGAAGGAGACTCCACAGCCTATCTGGGCAGCCTGTTCCAGTGCTCTGCCACCCTCACAGTATTGAAGTTCTTCCTCATATTACAATGGAAACTCCTGAGTTTCAGTTTGTGCCCATTGCCCCTTAACCTGTTACTGGGCACCACTGAAAAGTCTGGCCCCATCCCCTTGACACGCACCCTTAAGGTATTTATAAGCATTGATGAGATCCCCTCTCAGTCTTGTCTTCTCCAGGCTGAACAGACCCAGTTCCCTCAGCCTTTCCTCATAAGGGAGATGCTCCAATCCCCTCATCATCTTCATTGCCCTGCACTGGACTCTCTCCAGTAGTTCTTTGTCTTTCATGAACTGGGCACAGCACTCCAGATGTGGCC
>NW_009606890.1:28447-30012 GCF_000690535.1 Cariama cristata | reverse complement strand
ACTTTTTCCTTATTTCCAGTATTAGTACTGCTAGTGTTAATACCTTATACTTTTTTTTCCATTATTATTGTATTATTAAAGTAGTTTTAATTTCCAATCCATAAGTCTCTCTCCCTTTTCTCCATCCTTTCCCCTCCCGGGGAGAGGGAGGGGGTTAACAGAGAGCGTCTACCGCCCGTTTTAAGTGCCGGCCCAGCCTTAAACAGTGACAGCTATACGTAACTGTTTGGGAAGAATTAATTTTATGGAATGATACATTTTAAATTAATTAATTTTCATCAAGATTTAGACTAAAATACCTATACAATCCTTGAAGGTGACAATGTAATCTGTAAATTTAATTGCTAACTTTTAAAACTCATCTTAAGACACCTTGAACCTAGAAAAGAAATATATAATTCACTAGTCACCGAAAGATTAAGAAGTTTACTTCTGTTGTGCAATTTCTTCTTTTTTTTAGTGTTTGCTTTTAGAAAGGGATCGTTCTAATCTCAGGTACAGCAAAAGCCAACTCATCTAGTGAATTGTATGTATCATCACCTCAGGCCAATCCGATACAACATGGATTAGCACAATAGCGGTAGAGGATTCAAATTCTTTTTTTCCCTCCTTTCTTGGTTACACATGTGCCAATTGCTGTTAGTGCAGAACTTCCATGAGGGTGGGCTGGGCCTAGTTTCACAAGGGAAGTGTTCACCGGCCACATGGACCAGCAACACTTTGTGACATTTGGAGATGCTGCACCAGTCGAGCCCGTTCCAGCTGGTCACTGACTCATAGAGACCACATCATTGCTTTTTTTCACTGTGATGCCACAGACGAGGCCTTTGCTGTACCACTCGATGTCTTGGTACAGTGGAGCGGAGTTACCTGCTCATCCCTGACAGAGCTCCTCCTCCTGCAGTCTGCAAGCTGGATAGCACTCAGGCAGTGGCATCTCTGCTGGGTGGCGAAGATCCTCCTGGCCCTGGGAGATCTCCAATTCTGGAATGATGGGGCAGCTATTCTCTTCCTTTCTGTGTAGTAGGCAGGTTAATTTACTGTTTCAAATGACTGTATAATAAAATTTTGTCTCCAGACTTTGCCTTAAACATTGCCTTAAACACTGTCAATAGCAGCACATTTTGGCTGTATTGTATTTGGGGCTAGCTTTGCCTCCTGTAGGATGAAAAAAAAAAAAGAAGAAAAAACCCCCTCTTTATTCATCCTCTTTGCATTTTCATTATTCAACAAAATGGGAACAACAGTTGTGGTGGGTTGACCCTGGCTGGCTGTCAGGTGCCCACCAAGCAGCTCTCTCACTCCTCCTCCTCAGCAGGACAGAGGGAGAAAATACAGCAAAAAGCTCGTGGGTCAAGGTAAGTAGAGGGAGATTACTTACCAATTACCATCATGGGCAAAACAGACTGGACTTGGGGATATTAGTTTAATTTATTTTCAGTTAATAAGAGAGTAGGATAGTGAGAAATAAAACTAAACCCGCCTTCTGCCCACCCCTCCTTCCCTCCTTCCCAGGCTCACCTTCTCTCTACTCTTCTACTTTCTCACAACCCCCTCCCTGAGCG
>NW_009606890.1:26692-28380 GCF_000690535.1 Cariama cristata | reverse complement strand
TCCTTCCCTACTCCAGCGTGGGGTCCCTCCCATGGGATACAATCCTTCACAAACTTCTCCAGCATGTGTCTTTCCCTTGGGCTGCAGTTCTTCCAAGACCTGCTGTGGTGTGGGTCCTTTGCACTGGTGCGGTCCTTCAGGAACAGACTGCACCAGCCTGGGTCTGTGATGGATGCACTTGACTGCTTAACCAGTCCAGCAGTAGTTTGGTACCGGCTCCAAAGGAGGTAAAGGCCCTAGCCATAGCCAGGCCAAGAACTCCTCCAAGAAACCCACAAAGGGACAGAGTGACCCAGTGAGCATTGATGAGTTTGGAGCACCGATCACGCGATTTATCCATCAATAGCAGGTGGCTTTCCAAGACTCATTTATCAAGGAACGAAGAAAGTTCAAAGAAGTGCAGGGGGTCTCATGCACACCTTTCACATTGTATGCAATTTGACTATGAGCCAACCACTTTATCCCATAAATTTGACAGCCTAAGTGAGCCTTCTTTGACGTCTCTGTGGTAGACAGCATGGCTGCACGCGATTTATCCATCAATAGCAGGTGGCTTTCCAAGACTCATTTATCAAGGAACGAAGAAAGTTCAAAGAAGTGCAGGGGGTCTCATGCACACCTTTCACATTGTATGCAATTTGACTATGAGCCAACCACTTTATCCCATAAATTTGACAGCCTAAGTGAGCCTTCTTTGACGTCTCTGTGGTAGACAGCATGGCTGCCTGGCGGTGATCCCATAAATTTGACAGCCTAAGTGAGCTTTCTTTGATGTCTCTCTGGTAGACAGCATGGCTGGCTGGCGGTGATCTCCCCTTGAGCTGGGACACCTCTCAAGGTTGCTCCTTGAGGCAGAGACCTTTTACCAACAGCAGATCTTTGGATGACCCCATTTCGAGCTCTCTCTGAATTGAAGCTGGACTGCGCTCCAGGGGACCCCTCTCAAGGGCTGAGAGTCCTTATCCAAGGCTGAGAGATCCTTCCTTACCCGGGGAGGAGAGTCTCCTTATTCGCAACAGATCCTCGGTAAGTGACTGATAGCATGCTGAATTAATAGTAATGAAACATTAGCATTCCATATAGCTGCTCAATACTAATTATTGCAAAATTTGCTTATATAGTCCTTTAGACATAAATCGTTGACTGAGTCTGAGACTAAGATTAGACCTAGCTACACCTAGACTCCTCTCTGAGAAGGAGTTCAGAAAGCAAGGAGGTCTACTCTGAACCTCATGACTCAGTGGGAGGTTTTCCTTCCTCTTTGTATCTCTTCCCTTAGATGTAAACCGTTGACCAAGTCTGGGACTAAGTCTGGATCCAGCTGTACCTAGACTCTTCTGTGAGAAGGAGTTTAGAAAGCAAGAAGGTCCATTCTGAGCCTCGTGACTCAACGCAAGGCTCTTCCTTACCCCTTTTCATCTCTGGTCTCTGTGTAAATCATTCGAGCTCAATTCTAGCTTGAGTTTCCTTTGTATGTCTCTCTCCTGTAGTAAGTAATAGAGTGAACCTTGCCATTGAACTTTGTTAAGTTGTGCTGTTAAAAATTCATATTAAACCCACTTTTGTTAATGCCTCTGAGGGTGATTCTTTGAGCAATCTAAATCGCCTAGTTGTGACAGGGTCCCCTGCGGGGTCACAAGCCCCCCCACCAAACCTGCTCCAGCCTGGGCTCCTCTCCCCACGGGGCC
>NW_009606890.1:23375-26592 GCF_000690535.1 Cariama cristata | reverse complement strand
ATCTGCTCCAGCGTGGGCCTCCGTGGGCTGCCGGGGGACAGCCGGCCTCACCGTGGGCTGCCCCAGGGGCTTGAAAAAAAACATCAAATGAAGACAAGAAATAGGTATTTTAGGCCCATTAAAAGAAATAAGTATTTCTTAAAAAAAATCCTAGTATGTTTTCCACAGCTTAGTGGAAATCTGTTAATCAAACAGTCAGTATCTTTGGGAAAATATGTTGTTATCTTAAATAGGATAAATGCTAAGTGTCAGCAAATCGATCTAAATTTCCCTGCCAAAACCCTACAAAACCAAATCCTGAAAAACTTTTGAAAAAAATGATTAGAAAATACTATCTTGTATAAATGTAATTAGAAAGCTTTAAGCCAAAGGGACATTTCTAAAATACCAGGAAAACAGGCTTCCTAGAATATTAAAGCTGATGCCATCTTAGCAAAGTTGACAAATATCTACCAGTGGCACAATTTCATTACATTTATAAATCATGATATTATGTCTAAATTATTTCATTAGGTAAGTGGAGAGCCTAAATGAGAGAACAGTCTTAAGAATGTGGGATTACTATTATTTCCTTCACACTGTAGACTACCAGCTAAACCTCTAAGATGAGAATTTGAAAGTCGTATCTTCTACGTGTAATTATCTCATAGCATGTATCTGTTGTCAGGACCTAGTAAGTCAGTTGTTTTAAGGGAGACGTTTGTGTGGGCTGCCTGTCTGGAAGACGGTTCTAGGGTACGTTTGTATCACAAGAGTAAAGCTCTTAAAAAACAAACAAAGAAGAAGAAAGACTATCAAATGCTTCAAGCATTTTGTATTTCAATTGTTCTTTTTGAAAAAAGCAAATGACAATTTTTCCCTTTTCCATACTTCATTCCTTCTTTGTTTTTTTGGAGGGTGCATGTGTGTGTGTGAGCGCGTGTGGGTAGAGATTTCTATTTTTTTCCTGCTGCCTCTTGTGCCACTGTTTTTTGTCTACATTAAGCACAGACAGTTCCCTTTCTTCACAGAAATGTCAGAAATGTCACTACTGCATTTGCAGTTTTCTTCCAGTGTGTCAGCTTCTGCAAGTAACTGCAGTCCTCTGCTCTTCGCAGAGAGGTGAGCCCTACTAGCAGTAGTACACATGATGATTGCAACCCTTCCCCTTCCCTTCTCCATTAGTAACATTATTATTATTTTATAGTAAAAAAATATTAATGCACATAGCTTTATTAGCATTTTATCATACTGTATAGTCTCTCACATGTGGTAGAAAAGCAGCATATCTTACTTCAGGAATTGTAAGATAGAAACCATACCATTTCCATGAAAATGCAAGAGTGAGAGTCATGGGGAAAAAAAAAGCGGGGAAGAGTCTGGCTGCAGAACGGGGATAGTTTTTTTTTTTTAAAATAGCAAAAATAAAGCCTTTCCATTAAATGGACAAGACATAAGATAGGTGAACACTTAGCTTCTGAAACAGTCTTCTTTTGCTGTATTTGGGGAATTAAATATCGGTTCCTCAAATGTCTATTCTTATAAACGAGACTATTGATTAGAATATGTTTCTCACACCTTTCAGAAGGACAAGAGGTGGTTTTTTCCTGGCTGTAGTAGAGTACGTGAGATGCAGTTTGGAAGAAGGCTCCAGACTAGAGAAGGAAACGGGGACGAGATGTAACGGAAAAGTAGCACGTGAATTTGTGAGTACTGAGTATTTTAACTGATTTTTTTTTTTTTTTTTTTGCATTTGAGTGTGTTTGGCAAAAAAATATTTTTCCTCTGAAATCTAGTTTAAGAAAAAAATATATTCAGCATAAAGTTACTTTTCTTTCCATTTTATTACATGAAATACTTCTGATGATTACTACAGATGGGACTGTTGTCCCAGCTTTCTCAGCAGAGCTCTCCTTTGGATTAATTAGTGCTGCCCCAGCCTTTTAATTAGAGGTCCAACCATACACCATACCGATCAGAGAGTATCAGTCAGTTCTGTGGAGGCCACTTGATTTCTCTGTTCACTTAGGACTTTATTCCTTTCCTTAGTGGAGAGGGGGTTCCCCTCCCGAGTAGTCTGTCACAACAACTGAAATCTGATTTACCTGGTTTTGGTTTTCTGTGAAGAAGAACAGTGTGAGGCGTTGCTGTAGAAACTTCTCAGCTATGTCCGTGTTTCTGCTCTTTGCAACACATTCTGCTGTAGTTTGCTTGCCTTTATTTCCTTGCGTTTTGATTTTTCTCTGCAATGTCCATACTTGTGAAAGCAAAGGGAACAATGTAATATGAATCCTTTTTGGACTTTGTTAGTTTGTGTAAGATTAAAGAAAATGTATTTCTTTTCCAAAGGAAAAATATATTTTGCCCACCCAGCTGTGTCTCCAGGAACCCTTTTGCAATTAATTTACTAAGATATTTTTTAGGAAGAGATAGAGAACCTGTTGCTTATAATTTGCATTGGATTTATAACTTCACTACATACAGATTATGACTGTATGATTTTTTCTCCATGGCACTGCAGGCTATTAATATGCAGCCTACCGCTGTTCTTTAAAAATCTAATTAGCTGTCAAAAATAAAAAGGACCCTCAACTGTGATCTAGGAAATTCAGTACAAACACAGATCTGCACAGAGTGTAAACGAGCAACAAAGTCGCATTTAAACCTTCAGAAAAGGGTGAACCCTAAATGGTACATATATGTTGATCCAGTCCTCTCTGGAGACATGCAATTCATTCTGTGTGAAAGTTAAAATGAATTTAAGATATCTAAAACTCTTTAAAAGCATGAAACCTTTTAAAGACTTGTAGACCATCACCTTCATAGGTAACCATCATTATAAATTCTCCTTCGGATGAGACTGACAACAAATGATGTCTAGGGCAGGCTATACTGCAGTTCAATTCCCCAGTGCGCATGCGGTACCGTTAAGGATTCCTATGACATGTTCCAGCTGATCAAAATCAATTAGTGTCATTATTCATTGGCAGGAAAGTTAACGCTAATATGAGTGTAATAGTACTAACAGGAGTCTCAGCATCGTGCCTGTGTCCATGTATGAAGAATGGAGAGTTAAACAGGTGATCGAAAAGAAATTTTATTTACAGTATTTCAGAAAATTCAGCTAAAAAATCCTGTCACAAAAACATGAGAAACAGGAATTTTCTCACTTGCTCTCCTCAAGCATTAAGTGTATTGAGCCTTTTGAGCTGCAGACACGTAACTGTTCACCTGAACC
>NW_009606890.1:0-23344 GCF_000690535.1 Cariama cristata | reverse complement strand
TAGGCAAATTAACGATCCGTTTCAAGTAATTTTGTCTAATTACAGCCCAAAGAAATAAAGATTTTTCTGGACGTATTTCTTTAAATGGCTGAAAAATAAATGTGTAATTTCCTTTCTAATATTTCTCTACACAAGGGAAAACTCTCACTGGTCTCTTTGAAGGTGTCTTCAGTGAAAGTTCACCCGAACTAGCATTTCTGCTTTAGACCACAAGAGAAATTACCAAGAACACAAGAACAGTTTGAAAAAGGCAGGAACACTGTGATTTGGAGAAACAAAGTGTAGGAACTTGTTATTCCCATAGTTTTGTTAAAAACTGAAGGAGAGAAAAAACAAGTTTGAATACTTGATGCTGATCAGCATACATTAAACTTGTCTCCCTTACACAGAACAGTAATGCCCATAATGGTGTGGTGAAGTGGTTGTTGAGGGGACAGCTCAGAAGCACTTTGATGGTAACGCGGTGACCCTAACCACTTCATATCAGGCTTCAAATGACTCATAGCAATCAACAAAAAAACCCAAGGAGAATTTTAGAATTTTGGGTTTTTTTCCCTTTTAAATTATTCCGGAGCCTATATCCTATTGGCTTTCACTCATGAAATGGGAATTGGCGGCATAAAGCATTCCAGTCACCATTAAATACTTACAGGAGAATAAACGTCTTTATTAATGATGTAAGTTTAGAAGCTGTGCTAACTCATTTCAGTTACACATTGACATGTTCTTTTAGCTGAGACACTCTTTTGAGAGAGTATAACATAAAAGCTTCCTTTTTGAACTTGGAATCCAATAAGTAATCATTTTAGAATAAATGTAATTTAAGAAACTATTTAGTCTTTCAATAGAATGTTATTTTACATATGTTTTCCTATTACATCTTTTTAATGACACGATGTTCTGCTTTGTTAAAAGGCAATACTTTTTTCTGTTACTTTTTGCAATTAAAATTAACAATCATCCTTTAAATAAAACAAAATAGTGGCTGGCAAAATAATTTAAATCAACATAAAAATGTTTCTTTACCAAGAATACCCAGATTTCTCATATAATTTTTTCAGAACTGAACAAAACTAGGTCAGGCTATGGTTATTACCTTGTGATGAGCGCACAGCAATGCTGAGGAACAGAAATTAGGTTTTAATGAAAAAGAGATAATTCCAGCAGAAGATTTCAGTCTTTACATATTTGGATTGTACTATAGTGATAAATCTTCTTTTATCTCAAAAAATATGCAGAACATTAAAAAAAAAATGAAATCTGTAGTTCACAAAAATAATTGATGCTGGAAGTTGTCAGTGAAGAGGTGGCTGACCTCCTCTAAGCCTTGCCTTGCTTAGCAACATCCCTTAGCAACGACAGACTATTAGCACATATCAGATTGGAGAGAATCATGGACAACCAAATGCTAATCATTTTTGCATCAAATGGGAGGTGTATGAACCTTCAAGACTGTTTTTTTTTTTAACTTGGGTCAAGTCACTACTCTCTAGAGTTGTCTTTTTCACTAAAGATTTCACTCACTGTTTTTTAAAATGTTAATTTCAATTGGTTGGGTTTTTTTAGAATGTTTTGGTTTGTTTTGTTTTACTTGCTCTTGTAAACACGTTGTGTCAACATATTCTACCTAAATTGTCCTAAGATTTTGTATTTGTTTTCTGTGGCCATGCAACTCACCTCCGTGGCCCTCTACAGTCATTAATTCATGTGTAGGGTTAAGTCATATTGATTTTATTTGCTGCTCTTGAATGTGTGAATCCAGAAATACAATGATATATCTCCATTTCTACCTGCTGTTGCAGAATTAGCCAGGCACCTCCGCCCTGTCTGCAGGAGGTGCGGAGCTGGTACCAGACTCCCTGACTGCACGTGTAGAACTGCCTTTGCGGTTTCCCAACCCTGGAGCCTTGTGGAAATCATTGATCAAAAAAGAAGTCTGTCTTCTGCATTAAAAACAAAGTTTGCTATTGTGAAAAAAAAAGTAAAATTGCTTGGTTTAATACTGTCTGAAGTCATGAGATTCACTTTCACTGATAGCGTACGAGATAAGAACTGCAGGCAAAACAGTCTGATGGGATCTACCTGGGTAGGCTTGGGCTGCTGCTGTGATTTAGGGCCCCGGGCTAAGAGCAAGGCTGTGTGACTCGGCTCCAACAAAGGGAAAAGCATCAGGGTCCGTGGCAGGCTAGGATGTGCTCGGGCCAGAGAAGATGTCAGAAGCGCAGATAGCCCCGTCGTTTTGAAATGAAAGCGTCATCTCTGGGTACAAGGGGGTCAGTCCGAGACCGGGCATGGTATTTCCCCCTGTATAGTCTAGTAAGATTTCTTCTCTATCAGATTCAGCTTCTTCGAAGAATATTGCCTCCCTTTCTCTAACCGCCTTGGAAAAAATGGAATCTATCTGCTACCCTATGAGTCAGGTGCCTCAGTTTTCTTTGTTTCTGTGATAAAAAAATTTTTAGATATTCAGTACAGTTAACTCACTGCTACAGGTGATCACAAATAGTTTATTTTCTCTTTAATCTGAAGAAAATCCTCTACTTTCTTTGAAAATATATAACAGTGAAGACTGATTCTTATGTTTAATTCCCAAGGCTTTTTTCTCCTGTATAGTAATTAAAGAAAATGAACACACAAATCATACTAATATAGTCTACAGTGTATTTTAATAATTTAGAAATACCTTATTTAATTTTTGGAGCACTTGTAGAAATTGAATGGTCTAATGTGCTTCTCTAGTACACACAAAAAATTCTTTATTAGTTTCCATAACTACATTTTATTGTCAAGAACAACATTTGCATTATATCTGTATTCAAATGTGATGAATACACTTGAATATAGACACGATGTACTAAATGTTTTGTTATACTGCAAGCAAGAGAAAAAGAACTGTTAGCACCTCGTGGCTCTACTATTAGACAACGGTACAAGTAATGAACAGCATTGGAGAACTCAGCCTGCCACAGAACCCCAACTTACGAGGTCACGCGCAGTGTGTGCAGCCCTGTTGCTCTCCACCGTGTGAAATACAGGTGCGTTTGACTTTGCCTGGGCCTGACTGGACTTACCTTGGCAGACCTTCAGCCTTCAAGGATTTGAACGCTGCTGCTTAACTGAAATGGGACCTTTCTGCTTTAAGAACCAAGGACTAATTCTCAGCTCATTAACTTACACATGTAAATTAGATTGTCCAGTCTCACTTTGTGGACACTATGGCTTTCTATCAGTAGTCAGAGATGTTTGATAGCCGTAGCAAATGACTGCACAGACCTTGTAGAATAAAACTCTAAAACCATAATTCAATTCTTCAGCTGGAACAAGATAGATAGAGGTTAAAAAACAAAAAAAGGAGAGAGAGACACAAAAGAAACCTTTAGCTATATCTCTGTCTGAATGTTTTGGGACCTCCTGAGAACTTTAGTGATTTCAGATGGGATCTTCTCAACATCTTGGCAAATTGGACATCCCCAATAAACCTTCCCCTTTCCTTCCCCCCACTGTCCTTGCTGATGTTGCACAAATCCTCTCTCCATCCAGGCTTTTTGGCCCTATGAACTGCTGTGAGTTTCTCCAAGTTCCGGTATTAATACTGATCCTTCTTGATTTTCTTTCTGGAAGAAATGCTACTTTTGAAACGTTGGAGAGGAGATTGTTGAGAAAAGGAAAAGCAAAAACTTGTTATTAGAAATCCATGCACATTTTGATGTTGCGCCAGGGGAGGTTCAGGCTGGGCGTTAGAAAGAACGAACTTCTTCACTGTAAGAGTCGTTAGGCATTGGAACGGGCTCCCCAGGGAGGTGGTGGAGTCACCATCCCTGGAGGTGTTCAAAAAACTTTTAGATGTGGCCCTTCAAAGCATGGTTTAGTGGGTTTAGCGGCCATGGTGGCATTGGGTATATGGTTGGACTTGATGATCTTTGAGGTCTCTTCCAACCATAGCATTTCTATGATTCTGTGATTCTATGTGTGGCCTGTGATCTTAACGTCTTGTAAAAAAAATATCATCATACGGTTAAGGAACATATGCCACGTTGTATGCACAAGACAGCAAAATTAAGTTGAACATAGAACTTAAAGTGAAATTTAAGTGTTTAACAATCTAATTACACTGATAAGGCAATTTTTTAAATGACATTACTTATGTGTTAATGTAGTATTCATCTTTTTCTTATGTGATTCCTTTCAAAAAGAAGAAAAATGGTGGGTACTCACTTGTACGGGCCAGTATCCTGGCAGGAAGGGATCCGCACTGTATATCCGCATCTCTGTATCAGATAGATACTCTAAATCACCTTCTTTTTTTGCCCTCTCATTTCTCTCCTCATTGGTGATAGAGGCAAGTTATATTTCTAATTTTTCTTTCTTTATATAATTCTTAAACTGAGAACATAAAGAAGCCCAAGGTGGAGAACACTAATAAGGCTCCTGAGGGTGTTACTCTTGAAATATTTATTTAAATCACAAACCATGGGGTGAATTCCCAGATACAGAGGCGAATCAGGTATTATTTGATATCACGAGTAAGGTTTAGATGCTTCCTTTACTCTACAGGAGTGGTAGATACCACCTTTCTGAACTGCCATCTGTGGAATCAGCAGAGATTGTTAGAGCAACTTTCATATTTTGAAATTCCTCACTCCTCAAAAAAAAAATTTTTTTTGCTTTATATAATGAGATTGTTCATTCTACATGGCGTGAATAATTTTCTAAGATAGGAAACCATCTTAAAATTACACTTGCAGTAGCTCAACTGCTGTCACTTCATAATTAACAGCATGCTATTTAATTAGCAGGTTTCAATACATTCTATTAGTGAATTACTGATGAATAAACATACGAATGGTTTTTATTATTTTGTTGATAACACATACTTAGTGCATTGTTAACTTGCTAAAATGTCTCTAGGGTATTGATACTGGAATTCTGTTCTTACCCATTCCAGCGCACAATGATCACGATTTTGTTGCACAAAACGCTCTTCGCTGGTAGAGGCGCGGAGCACTGAGAGCTGCGCTTGGCAGCAACAGGTAATGTGTTCGCGAGGAAGCGAAGGTCATAGGGTGCTGTTGCCGGGGGGTCTGCCTTGGGAGAACAAGCAAGCACAGAGAAGGTTTGTACTTATTTACCTTGCTTTCATGTAACGTCTACCTCAAAATAACTGGAAAAGATAGAGATGGATATCCTTATAACCTGGAAACTTTAAAAGACTGACCAACTGTAGTTGTGGGAACATGGTAAAGGCAGGCAGTCTGTTTCCTTCCCGTAATGACAATTGAGTTACAGTTGATGGTGTCTTGAACTCCAATACATAACAAAACCACCACTGCTTAGCTGAAAAATGGTGGTCCGCGTGTGAGAATTGAACCTGTCTGATGAAGCTTCCTCTAGGAACTTCCAGTAAGAAATGAGTATTTCATCTCATGAATGAGATCTCCTCTTCTCCCAGTAGGAAAATAGTATTTCTTCTACCTGCTTAGAATTAGAGATTCACTGATATCTTTTGAACACATACAGGGTATTTTGGAAAAGCTTAAAATAGAGGAGTCATTAAATAGACCACAGGCATGACTGATATTAAGCTGGGCTTAATAAAATCATAGGTAAAATCAACTTTCTTTCCTAACAGGTACAAAGAAGCAGTATGAGCTTAATTTTAGGTGAGTATATTCTAAGATAACATGACCGGTTATGGTGTTGGGCAGTCACAATAAGGTAAAAGTATGTCTTCATCAAGGATCTTTAGCACAGCTCAGGTCAATGAAATGCTTAAATACTTTTTAATCCTACTAACCTACCCAGTAGACCAAGGATCTGAGGCATAATACAACTTATTCTATATAGTAAAATAACTCAGTCTCTGACATACCAGTTATATCCTCAATACTTAGGAATACCCCATACGTGCCCTATTTCTTCATGGTGCATTTGAAGAAAACAGTTTTGGGAACCACTGCTTTCCGAATCTCTGGAGATAGTGTTTACGTTCAGTGTGATAGTGATGAAAATCCAGTGAGAAGGCAGATGTCTTGGCCCACAAAGCTTCCAAGGATGGGATTCTGCCAGGCAGCCATCTTGGTGTGCTGCCTGTCCACGGCCTCCACACCGAGACTCTTAAGTTGGGAAGAGACATAAATATTTTCTTGGATTTGCCTGCCTTGTCAAATGCTCAGCTAGAGTAGAACATTTAAAATAATTTGGCTTCTGATGTGCATCCTGAATATCATAGTTCTTTCCTTAAAGCAACTAGAAATACCTCTTTCTGAGGACAGTTTTTTAGTACCTGCACTTATACGCATTGAAAGTTGAGTCTTTCTGGGTCGTCTGCTTTTGTAATGTTTGCTCTTATTTAACACTGAGTTTAATTTAAATAAATCACTTTATATTTTCTCTTGTCAGACTAGATATTAATCTCCCACTTGGTAAATAATAGCCTTGCTTTTATTCTGTAAACTCCTCAGTCTGATCCAGCATTTATGTTATAGGATTGGGGCCATTATCATGTCACACTATGCTACCCCATTGGAGTTATTTCTTTACAAGAACAAATATCTGTGTAACCACTTGTGCAGAAGACATTTTTGTGATATGTCCGTGTTAGCTCTGAGGTCAATGCTTAAGTGACCACAACTGACATACGCCACTTCTGCTCTTGCTGAACTTGAATGGCAGCTGAAAAAGTGAGTGGCTACTTTTATACTTTATCCTTCAACTCCAGCATCCTTGCAGCAAAATGAGTTTCTGGAACATTCCACAGTTGTCAAAACATGTGCAAAGTACTGAAACAGTAGTAAACATAAATTAACCATCTAGATAAATATAGCCTTTAATGCAGAATGATGAAAAGAGGCAGACAATAGGAGGCAGGACTGGTGAAATAGCTGTTTCCACCGTATCCTTTCAGCTCCAAGAATATTACTAAAAGGTACAATTGTTCTTGTCAATCACACCTTTGTCTCAATTTGACTAAAACCTTCCACATACATTAGAAATCCATTAGCCATGCTGCTTTTATGACAGCTTTGTTACTCAAGGAGGGGGATCGTTTCCCCCTTTGTATCTAATTATTTTTTAGACTCCATTTTTGTGTCTGTTTTATATAGGAGGCTGAGACCACTGAGGTGCCTGTGTGCAATGATTTAAGGCAACTTAAACAGGACCAAACAAAATAGATGTTCATTATGAATAATTTATGACATTCCTTCAGTTTGCTTCAGCAGACCTCTGTGAGGTCTGACTACTATGGTAGGACAGATTTTTGGTTATGAGGACATCATGAAGATCTGTGATTGTAGGCCACAAAAAGAGATCAACTGAGGCCCTGACAGATGAGTTGAAATGATTAAGTTAGTAAAAAAAAAGAACTCAGTCCCTGGATACAGGATGAGACAGTGTTTCAAACTAATATTTGAAGAATGGAAGTCTGTACTGACCAGTGATAGTGGGCATCTAATCTTAGGGAATTTTAAATTGAATATACTTTCAGAGAGAATATTTGCCTTTTCGAAAATTAGGTTTCATGAGAATTTAAAGCCTAATACCATAAGCCACCTTGGAAGTAAAGTTCCCTTGCTTTTGTTTTTATTTTCTAATGAAAAGTGACTGGACAAGTAATTTTTTGAGTTACTTTAAAATATTAAATTAAAAAAAGGTCCTTAAACACATTTGAAAAATATGCCCTCTGTATATTTCACAAGAAAGAAAAAAAAAATTAGAACTGGAGTTAAGAAACTGTTTGAAAGACTAGCAAACTATATTGTCTCAGAGGGAAAAACATTTTTTTTTCTCAGTTATTTTTTTCTCTTTTTTTGTACGCATTCATGGTGGTAAGTTATTAGAAGAGCTTTTGCATAAATGATGACCTACTTTTGATAGATTTTAAGTAATATTTGAGAAAGAAAAAATTATATTACCAAATATGACTAGGCCTGTAAAAAAGTTTAGATATGATGATAACGAACGCAGAATAAAGGAGTAGTAGTATGCATTTTCTACCATGAATAGGAAACTCTTAGCAATATGCTTATGAAGAATAAGTATTATTGAGTCATTGCTAGAAAACTGTGATGTTTCTTGTGCAGAGGTAACTCTCAGATTAATAAATGATTTGCCATAAGAATTTCAGAGCTATACTGATGATCTGTCAATGACAACTTAGATCCACCCAGATCCCAGTGTCTAGTGCCAGTCTACACAGTAGAGACTCAGACTGGTTTGTTGGAACGATTCATATCAGCTCGGATTCAGCACCGTGTAAACGTAGCCATGATGGGATAGCGCACACGGTCTTTAGCTGGCCTGTCTGCTTAGTATGCTCTGTGGCATATGGATTTACCAGATTGGCCAAGCTGACTCAGTAATTTCTGCGATGCACTTTTATTGTCCTTTGGGGATGTCCCCCATGCGTTTGCTTGGCATTTGTTAGCTAATGCTTGACAATGAAGCTACAAACCTTTCACTCAAAAATATTGATCGTTGATCATTGATCATAAAACACAATGGTAGTTCAATTATTTAGAGGAGTGGGAAGAGAAAAATCGATTCACCAAAGATAAAACATTAACAAATTAAAAATTATTTCAATGCTGGGTTGGATTTGAAAAGTAATTCCAAATAAAAGAATGATCACTAGGGAAAACTTACAGTGTTGCATTTGCCATTTTCTAGATTATGGTTTCTGGAAAGTCAGAACATTTTCTTTCAAAGTGATGTTATGGTTTGAAATTAACATATGCTTTATATAAGCTGGGTGGTAGTGTTTGGTTTTCTTAAAGAAAAATATTAGATAATAAAAAATGAATTAAATATTTTGATTTGGTAGGTTAAAATAGTTTCATTTGTACTAAAATGAAATGTTGCATTACAAATTCACCTGCAACAAAACTTTAATTTTTGATGATTGTCACAGTGTCTCTGAAAATTCTGTTTGAGCTAACACTTGTTTTCTTTATTTCATACCTGCAGACCACAGAAAGGTGGGGAAAAGAAAGAACTTTAAATTTAAAAAAAAACATTTAAAACTGAGCTTACATGTCATCCAAATGTGTTGTCAAAGATGCTGAAAAAACAACCTCGATTTTTTTTTCCTGAACACCGGTGGTTCAATGGCAATGCAGAAGCTTTGGGAAGAGCAGATTCTTTCCCATACCAAGGTTACTTTCAGCTTATTGTGCAGTTAGTAAACTTTATAGCTAGATGTTGACTGGGAGGGAACCACTGAAGTGTTCAAGTGGCTTTCTTTAAATACAGCTGAGGTATTACCTGGTGAGGTAATATGAGGAAAGAATAATTTTATAGGGTCATGCCCTTCTTATTGTACTATCTACAGATAGGGATTAATATAAAATGGAATGCCAGCTATTTAGAATGGTAAAATGGTCTTCCTTCTTTCCTTTTTGTATCATACTTGTCACCTGCGCATGTTTTTTCTCCTACACCCTGGAAGCTTTTTGTCTTTTTTTTTTTTTTTTTTTTTTTTTTTTTAATATATGCTTTTCAAGGTCTTCTATAGTCCTTTTTTCTATACTTGTCTTTCTTGTTCTCTAGGATATTGCAAATGCTTTGTAAAATCTTCTTTCTTCCACATCAGTACTTTAAAGGAGTGAGGTGCTTGGGAGGAGCTGTTTGCAAGAGCTATTTTGAACCTGACTCAGTTTTGAAATCCCTTTCTGAAATGCTTTGTGTGTGTACGTGTTTCGGGAGGGAGGGAATGAAAGTTGCTGCTTAATGGCTTGGCATATAAGTTCACGCTCAGTTGTCTGAGCTCTTTTCTTTTTCCTGCCTGACATAGACACTATTCCACACTTTCCTTGTCATTTTGTTTTTTTTTTTTCCCTTGTCCAAAAAAAAAAATAATTTCAAATCAATAACCAGGATCTATATTTTCTTTCTGAATGTGGCCTTTTATTTTAGTGTCTCTGTCATCTACCATGATTGGAAAAATATACTGCTTTTTTTAGCCTAAGCTTTTCAATGTATACTTTTGCCTGACTGTAAGATCTTTCTTCTTTTGTTACGTGCACTGGTCTTTGAATGTGAGGATTTAACTGTGCTGATTTCAGTGCAGTTACCCTGGATTTGCATGCGAGGAACAGAAAAGTGAGTTCATTTCTTGAAGCCTGTAAAAAGCAAAGACTTTCCTATTGTGTTCACAATTCAGTTGCAACCTCAAACCAATTAGCTTCTCGATAAGATAGCTTTAAGCATGTGAGAAATATTGTTAAACCAAAAGATGTCTTGTGCAGAATTTGACTTTGGTTTTCTTATAAGCACATTAGACATTCTTTCTATTTAACAAAAAACCTACTTTTGACTTGTTTAGTCAAAAGGAAAATCTACCTTATAAAGCCAAATCAAATTGAATCCCTAAATTCTCACAGAATTGCTATGAATTTCCCACTATTTCACTTCTTATTGACAAATGTGATCATATTTTGGAGGTAGCAGTGTGAGATTTTTTTTCATTTTCACCTGGAGCAAAGATCATGATTAAGTTTAAGTAGGAATTTCCTAGGATATGTACCCCTATCCCCTGCGTGAATTTACAAGGGGAAATGTTTTCAATCATCTTTCAATCATGAGCCAAGTTCCCTCCCCATGTAAACCTTATAATCTCAGCTGGTTTAAAAAAATGATTAAAGCTGTTAGACTACATCGAAATTCTTTTAAGTGCTTTTATCTTCTCTTCAGTACAGGTGCTTACCAGTATCTTACAGCTCAGTCCAAAAAATCTATTTTGTACAATTATTTACACATATGCACCCAATCATTAGTGTGTAAGGCATACCTGTTTTGCCTCTTTTAATATGTTGGTATAGAATCTTCTGCTTATGTAATGTAAAAAATACTCGTCTCATAATGTCACTTCAATGTTACGCTGAGGATAGTTTTTATTATTATTTATTATCATTTAGAATAAAAGGAAACAGATGTTCTTCTTCTGCAAATGATGGAAAAGTAATAGAATTTTCAACAAGTTGATTCTGCTTCCTCCAAATTTCAGTTTGGAATGAAGTTAAAGTTGAAATATCAGCACCTTTGGCTAAGCACTTTTTTCCCTGTAGCACAGTAAAAGTAACATTTGTTATTATTTCCATTTCAGTGATTCCTATAAGCTTGCCTCTGTGATTTGAATTTTTCTGCATACATGGTAAGAAACAGTCTCTGTTCTAAATATTTCTGTGTAAGTTACTGAAGATACAAAATATATGAGTGACATTAAGAATGAATGATGAGCAATACTCTTGCTAAAAATGGAAATGTTTTTTTATTTCATGAAGTATATGTATCTAGCTTTTGCATGATAAAGAGTTGCATGTTAACCTCAGTAACTAGCATGAACTCACTGAAATCTGGTTTCATTTTTTTCATAGAGATAAATATTCCTTTGCCTTTCTTTATGATTTTTTTTTTTCTGTTGACAGTATGCATCTATCTTACCGCTCAGCTCTTTTAAAAGATAGATTTCCTACTGTGATCTTCAGGAGTTAAACATGGATTGACATGACTGTTATTAGATCTTCACTACCTTGATTGCTTGAAGAACTCTTGAGTCCTGTTCTTGAGGTTGCTAATGTGAATATAGGCAAATTGAAAAAAAAAAGGAAACGTCTCATAAATTTCTCTATACTTACAATGTCTGAGGTTTTTTTGCCACCTATTTATCAGAAATACGAGAATAAACCATCCTTTGATCCATTGTGTGAGAAAAATTACTATTGTTATCCTCTTCTTGCAATACCAACAGAAATGATTATACTGAAAATAATGATAAAGGCAATCCTTTTCAGGAATTCTGGAAATTTCAGACTTCAAAAGTTTCAATACTCACATGGCTTGGCTTAGTTCACTTGACATTCTAAGAGTTTAAAACTCAAAACGAAACTGAAACTTCTCTCAGCTATACAAAATGAACATTAAAATTCATCCTTCTGAGATACGATGGCTTCACACCCGTCTAATTGGAAGCTCCATCTATCACTAAAACTATGTTTAACAATACCATTATAAATACAAAGCTTTCCCCATATATGTGGAAAAATGCTTTGTACATTAAAGGTCATTCAATGAAGATTTCTTTTCTCTGTTCAGAGGGTGCTTAGAACTATGTGGCTCCATAAATTATTTAGAACTTTATGAGCTCATTATCAAAAGCTGTAGTAATGACAGAAAAGTGAACAAGCACCTACATTTTGATATTCTTCTCCGTTGTGGAATATTAGGAAACTAATGAATTTTACAATTATCTATAAATGGAAATTACTATTTTAAGGAAGTGAAAATTTGCATTCTTCCTCCCTAATATTTTAATGCTTTCCTTGTTTCTCATTGCGTATTTCACAGAACTCCATGTTTATGAGAGGATCAAGAGTAGTTCATTAGCTATATGCTTTACAAGAGTTTTTAGTGTTTCAGCTGAGCAGATTTATATATAAGTATTTTGCATGAGTAAAAAACTCAAAAGGTGCTTGCAAAAAATGGGATTCATAATGGCATATATAAAGCAAAAGCAATATATGTCAAAGAGAAAGGACAAACAGACTATGGTTTCTGATACTTAAAGACCAAGTATTATTTTTATTCATAATGGATTGAAATTAGTGAGGTACTTGCAGAGTAAGATAAGATATGGTCGTTTAAAAATGACACACCTGAAATGGTTGCTATTTGTAAGAAGTAATAGTTAGGTTAAGCGATGAGATGCTCCAGAGAAGCCGCTTTTATTATCTTAATTGCTACCATTGATCCACAACAGTAAGAGGATATGAACACTCTATTTAAACAAAGTAGCTCAAACTTTAAGTAATTTTTCTTTTTAGAATTGATCAAACTTGTCTGATCTTATTTCTTGGCCAGTCATAACAGAACAAGTAAAGTGTTAATTCCTTCTCCCTCCTCTTGCCTATGACATTTTTCCTTGATTCTCCTTACATTGTCAACCATTTCCTAAAACCTAACCTAATACCTTATTTATTAGTTAGCTTACAAAAAGAACTGCAAAAGTCTAGGTTTCTTGAGTCATCTGCCTGTATCATCCCAGATTCTTGCAATTTTGTAAAAATGTTGTGCTGTGAAATTGATGTTATTGTTTTACACACTATGTTGAAACATATTAAATAAGCCAAAAAATATCAAGAAAATATACCCTCAGAGTTGAGCTGTGGTTAATATTTAACTAAATGAAGAATGAGTCAGTAGTGTTGGAACATCAACAAGCTAGTTATAAATGCTGGCCAATCATTAAATCATCAAATTCCTCATGAATAACCAAACTTCGTAGTGCCTAAAGAGTCTTCTAAAATGCCGTCTGTCTATTTGATTATAAATTCTAGCTCAATAATGTTCCTAAAGTTAATTAATTTAATAGCTTGGGGCCTGTTACATATTTTAACAATGAAATTTAATTATTCCCTGATGTATGAACCTCAACCCTGAGGCCAATTATAAAACTTCCTTTCAACATGTCTAGTGTGATGGTTAAAGACCTCCATCCTTCATTCCACTTCTAGAATTAATAAAATGCATGTTTTAAGTCTGCAATCTCAACAGGCAGATTTTAGTGACCCCTGTTTACCAAAAAAGTACGAACAACTAGTTTATGTCCCATCTCAGGATTTTTAAACATGGAACACAGCAATGAAGCTTTTGTTAGCAATAGTTTTCTGGAACAACAGATGATACTGTTTAATCCTACTATGTTTTCCTTCTGGAGCTTCCAGAGGGTGAACTTGTCTCTCCGTTATCCCATGCGTGTCTGCACACACGTCTGTCAGCGCTTCCTAAAATCCAGGAATGTGAGAAAGCTGCAGTGCCAACCAAGGCAGTAAGAGCAAAATGTGAACATTTTTTAAAAAGGGTGAGTGAAATTGTGAGGTCAATGTGAGAAAGGATGTTGACGTAGGGTGGAGGTAACAAATTCTGTAACTTGGATCTTGCAACCTGGCAATTGAAACTGCAGGCGAAGTCTTCTAGGAAAGGTCAACAGCTGCAACTATATGGGGAAGTTCAAATAAAGAAAAAATTGGGAATTGTGATAGTTTGGAACTGGGACTAGATAAAGGGTCAAGCCACTGCAAAAAATAATAGAGTGTAGAAAACCTTTCTGCTTGTGAGTTAGTCGGTTTTCTATCTTGAAAGAAGTTTGAACAAAAATTGAGGGACCAAAGTATTCTGTCAGCTGGGACAGGCTTGAAGGTTCTGAACACTTGTGTATGCGACCTTGCCTACTCTTTAAAGCTATGGTTATGGCCAATCCCTGTGGGCAATCCCCTGGTGGGATAGGGGAAGAGAATCGGAAGGGCAAAAGTGAGAAAACTCGTGGGTTGAGATAAAGACAGTTTGATAGGAAAAGAAAAAGCCGCACGCTCAAGCAAAGCAAACCAAGGAATTCGTTCCCCACTCCCCACAGGCAGGCAGGTGTTCAGCCATCTCCAGGACAGCAGGGCTCCATCACACCTAACGGCGACTGCGGAAGACAAACGCCATCACTCCCAACGTCCCCCCTTCCTTCTCCTTCCCCCAGCTGTATGTGCTGGGCATGACGTCATACGGTATGGGATATCCCTTGGGTCATTGGGGTCAGCTGTCCCGGCTGTGTCCCCTCTCAACCCCTTGTGCCCCCCCAGCCTCCTCGCTGGTGGGGTGGGGTGAGAGGCAGAAAAGGCCTTGGCTCTGGGGGAGCCCTGCTCGCAGAGCCCTTGGCTCTGTGTGAGCCCTGCTCAGCAGGAACGAAAACATCCCTGGGTTATCAACGCTGTTCTCAGCACAAACCCAAACCACAGCCCCGTACCAGCTACTGGGAAGGAAATTAGCTCTAGCCCAGCCAGAACCAGCACAATATCTCAATAACAGTACCTTACTATTATGGTATTTGTATTACTCAGTTGGCTTTTGAGAAGCTTTTGGGAAAAAAAAATTACTAACTGAAAGCAACAGCACAGTGTGGTCAAATAACAAAATAACCTAATAGTGATATAAAAATCCAACAAACTGTCAGAACAGCAACAGTATATTTCATCAGAAAACAAAATATCGTACTTTGCATGAAAGGAAGCCATTGACATATTTTGCTTATACACAAAGCAGTAAAGGTTTTGGGTCTGTATCTGGCAGACCAAAGATTATGCTGTTTTGCTTGGGTTTTTTTTTGTTGTTGTTTGTTTGGTCTTTGTTGTTTGTGGTTTTTTTTTTTAAATTATAGGCCAGAATCTTAGAAGTGAGTGGGTGTATAATTAAATTCATGCAATTGGGGAGACTGGTCCTTGCATTAGGATGGCAGCAATCTCAACATTTTCTTTGCATGTACAATGACAGGTAGAGTACTGAAGAACTCTGTATGCATTTAGCATGGATTCAGAGATGACATATGATTTGCAATGTTTAAATCTGATAAACAGTCTTTTACATATTTATGTACTTTTTACCAAGCAAAAAGATTTGCAAATAATTAATATGTAGTCTTTTATTATTTCTACATCCCCAGTCCCATCTTGCTGACAATTTCCTATTGAGAGTGTGCCTGCTAAGGTCACTGTCCTGAGTTTCTGCCCTTACTGCTGCTCTGTCACGTTATAGCAGTTTTTCCTAGCAGAGTTCATTTCCACATGTACATTTGGCTTGTGGAGTGACGTGTACAATGGAATGATACACTTGTTTAGTGTACTCTGTCACAGCGAGATATTTCACAGAAAAAATAAAAATCCATATTGTCCTGTAAAAGGGAAAAATATATTTCCATTCACTGTAAAAATCCACTTTTAATCTGTTTGCATTTTCTTATTATTTGTGGCTTTCTATGCTTTCTCTCCTTCTGATATTTAAAGCTGTTGTACCTGATTCGGGAAATCCCACAGATATCTGCTTGACTTTTTTATAGACACCCTGTCACTGAAGTCAACAGGGCCAGTTACATCCCTAAAGCTAAGTTCGTTTCTACTTATGGTTACAAAGCATCAGTGTGCGTTCATTTAATGTACAACTCATCTTCAGAGACTCCAATGAAGTAAAGCTCGTTATTAATCTACCTAATACAGTGACGTGTCCTGGAGTAGCAGCTATTAAGAACTGAATTTTCTTGGCAACACACTGATTACCCCACAAACCAAAACCTAGGTGCTGCAGAGGATTTAACATATAAACTTCAGCAAAACTACTCTCATAATTAAAACAAAGAGTAGCGCCTTGCTGGGTAGAGGACTTGACTAACAGAAGGCTATGCAAGTGTTTACTGTTGACAGCTAGTAAACAAAAATATAGGTCTTTAAATGTCCACAAAAGATATTAACCCAGATGGCTGAACATTTGACTGGCTTAATTTTCTTCTTCTTGCTACAATTTAACAAAGGAGAAAGCATATTATATTTGTGAGCATATGATATTTGAAGCTTTCAAGAAAAAAAATATTTGTTGCCTCTGCTGCTATGTCTTCCAGCCGACAACATGTACACAGGGTTACTTTCTGCCTAATTGCATGCACATGGAATTATAATAATGCAAAGCTGTGTGTCAGTGAAGGCTAGGTACAAGTTGTTCCCAGAGCTACACGAAAAATAGCGTGAAACACATTATATATCACTCTGGAGAAATTAGATAACTTTATAAAAAATAATTTTATTTGAATACTACTTAAGACTTTTTGGTTTTGATCTATCATCTGATCAAACATTAACAGTAGTTTTATGTCTGCTGTTCCTCTCTTCACTGCACTTTTATTAGCTGCAATTTTTAAAATTGAATTTCCTGTAACTGCAATAGACAAGCAGAAAACCTGTAAATATGTCTCTTTTCTGTGCTGATGAAATACCAATCTCTAGAGCGGGATTTCTACAGAAAAATATATGTACTGGAGATGTATATAAATGTAATACTTTCAGCTTTTGTAGGATTTCATTTATGTCTCCAATAAAAACACAGATATAAATGAATTTTTTTGAGGTTCTTGCTTTCAGAAAAAATATTAGGCTAAATTTTGCCCTCACCAGAGGTGATTCAGATCATGCTTTTAGCCATGCCAAAGATGGAAGCAGACTAATAAAGATATAGCAGATGTGGATGTTTTCAGTAATTAGACACTACCAACAATTATAACAACACTAACTCTCTGCACCTACAACTGTCAGTGCTGACATTCTTCCTGGTCCTTTTATCTTCTATGAGCTGAAGTGGCACAGACTGCACTAGTTTTTCTGAAGTAAAAAGGAAAACATTGATATTTTTGACCCCTAAACCAGCCATCGAGTGAATGTGATGCATCCTTGACAGCTAAAGAAGGGCTGAGCTACAATGATGGGATAAGAACCAGAACCTGAATGATTATTTGATGTTGTATTTCCTTGTTGCTGTGTTTGTAGGGGAGATCTGGTGCATAAAGAATCTGTTAATCTGACAGATGCTAAACCTTTTACTGAAGTTGGCATACTCTGCACTTTGTAATGGTCTGGATTCACACAGTCCAAACTGGGGTTTTTAAAAGATGAACTCACAGCATGCTGCATGATTTCTGAAACACAAGAATATCATGACTTGAACCCTGCTTACAAATTCTCAGCACTATTGTGAGGGCCCTGCAATATTCCGTCAGCGCCTGGTCTGTGAGCTTTTAACACATTTCCTCTCCACAGGGAAGTGTCTACGTCTTCGTTGGTCACTTCTTTGGGAAAGGAGTAACCAGAGACACCGAATCTCTGCATGCTCTTACTAAACACTCATCCTGGAGCAAAAGTGGTGACCAAGACCAATGCAAAGGCAAGGTTATTCCAGTCACCTGTCCCTCAGGGGCAAATCTGCCTCTGTTTGCTGACCAAAACAAAGTGAAAACTCCCCTATTTGCTGTCTTGTCTATATAGAATGCTGCAAAAAGCAGTGTCCACCGAGTGTTCACATCCTCAGGAGAAAAAGCCTTACGAGGAGCGGCTGAGGGAGCTGGGGTTGTTTAGTCTGGAGAAGAGGAGGCTGAGGGGAGACCTGATCGCCCTCTACAATGACCTGAAAGGAGGGGGTAATGAGGTGGGGGTCGGTCTCTTCTCCCCAGTAATTAGTGATAGGACGAGAGGAAACAGTCTCAAGTTGCACCAGGGGAGGTTCAGGTTGGATATTAGGAAGAACTTCTTCACCGTTAGAGTCATTAGGCATTGGAACAGGCTCTCTAGGGAGGTGGTGGAGTCACCATCCCTGGAGGTGTTCAAAAAACGTTTAGATGTGGTACTTCAAGACATGGTTTAGTGGGCATGGTGGCATCAGGTATACGGTTGGACTTGGTGATCTTTGAGGTCTCTTCCAACCATAATGATTCTATGATGCACCTGTGACCTTCTGCTATAGGAAATACGTCAGAGTCTGGGTAATGAGGTGATCCAGTGACTGCCAGGCCAAACGCTGGTATAACGTTTCCAAGAGAGA
This sequence comes from Cariama cristata, assembly GCF_000690535.1. Lineage (NCBI taxonomy): Eukaryota > Metazoa > Chordata > Aves > Cariamiformes > Cariamidae > Cariama > Cariama cristata. The sequence goes on along the minus strand of NW_009606890.1, from coordinate 4,948 downwards.
AGCTGTTGCATCATCGTCACTTTCTTCACTATGAATCTCTCGGATGTTTGGTGGATGGTTGCTTAGAAAACAGGATCATGCAGGTGCTGAGAATTAGATTTAGAAAGAAGTGAACATATTCAATGTCCTCCAGGGTCAGACTGTTAAAAATTAGCGTGCACACTGACAGATGGTCAACAGCAAGAGTGTACTTGAGACTGTTGCATCACAGTGCCTGAGATACTGCAGTTAAAGCCTCCGTGTAAGAATATATATATATATAACATAAGATCACAGCAATCTTACAGGTGTGTGGAGGCAGTTTAAAACTGGAAAATGTGCTACAGAACTTCCTATTCAGTGTCCACTCCAATGGTCATCAGAGTTGGTTTACTTTATTCTGCTGATCTAAGAGGTTTGGCAATTCAAAAGGGAATTTGAGAGCCCCTTGGATCTCCCTATTTCGTGGCAGGAACACCCGTCATAAGAACAGAATGAACATCAAGGGGTACAGTAACAGTCTCAGCTGCCTGACAGCTGCCACACATCATCAAACAACAATTATGGTTTTTAGTAACTATCAACTAATGCAGATGGATATCAGTGACAATTGGCAACCTTTATGTCTCCTTCAATATGATAGGGACACCCATACAATGTTGATGTGTTATACCATTTTCCCCGGAAGTCACAGAGTGAATTAATTTATCATACACCTGCAAGCACTGGACCTCGTGATTCAGTTTTTTCAGAAACTGGATAATCCAGGAACCTGAGAAGCCTCACACATAGTGTGTGTTTCTGTGTGAAAGAGATAGAAAATAGATTCTATCTAACACCTAAAGTTAGATGTTTGTCTATGCATATATCTGTCAATGGATTTGATGAGTATGCTGTATTAGAAAGTAGAGAGAAATTTCATGAAATAATCTAAATTTTCAGAAACTGGATAATCCAGGAACCTGAGAAGCCTCACACATAGTGTGTGTTTCTGTGTGAAAGAGATAGAAAATAGATTCTATCTAACACCTAAAGTTAGATGTTTGTCTATGCATATATCTGTCAATGGATTTGATGAGCATGCTGTATTAGAAGTAGAGAGAAATTTCATGAAAGAATCTAAATAGCAAAAGAACAACATACATTAAAATGTGAAGAATGAATGAGCTACTGAAATATTTACCTCTATATGTGTTCAGTCTTTAGCTATCTTCCTTCATAAAATTGTGATCTGTAGTGCCTTGTCTTTAGAGATTGGTATTTTTATGAAGCATTATCGAGCAGCTTTGTAAACGGCATAAATAAATTATGCAGTAGTGAAGATACAATACAGACTGACATGTCAATATTCCTCAAACAGTACACTTTCTGACTATCACCAGACAACGAAAACCATGTATTTTTGAGATGGAACATGTGTTCACTGCCATGACAAACCATGGATATAGTGCCATTTCAGTGCATTGAAACCATAGCAGTTTGATAGTATAGATGATGAACTCGAACAGAGAGAGAATCTAAGTTCAGGGAACAAAGAACACGAAATACAGATATTCACTGGAATCATGTCAATAACCTTCCACTTTAAAACTTTATCTGTTATACCTTTTAATTACGTCAACTACATCAATCAAGTACATCAGCTGCACAATTTTTCTTTATATGTTCTCCTTTTACATTTTTACAAAGCAGAATGAGCCATTGTTATATATAATGGCCATCAGCATATGTGCGTTACAGAGACAAGCATCTAATGTTCAGAAGACGGTCCTTCAGGATATACCTGCTGCACTGTGGGCTCTCCCCATGGGCCACAGTTCCTTCAGAGAATATGTACCTGCTCTGGCCTAGGGTTCTCCATGGGCTGGAGCGTGGGTATCTGCACTGACATGGTCCTCTCCATGGGCTGCAGGGAAAGACCTGCTCCACCATGGTCTTTCTAGGGGCTGCAGGAGAATCTCTGCTACAGCACATGGAGCATCTCTTTCTCCTCCTCCTCCTCCTCCCTTCATGCTCACAGAGTTGTTCCTGACACTTTTTCCTCACTGCGGGGCAGCATTTGGCCCTTTCCTACGCTTTCCCCAAGGTGCCAACACCCACCCCCAGTACAATCTCTTAAGGAAGAAAGACTGATCAGAACATCTTGCTTTTCCTCACTGCATGAAATGGGTGTATGCAGGGCCCTGTTGACAAGGAAAATCTGTAGGAGAATTAGTGCTAATTACAGAAGACTGGCGAGGTGCCTGTGCTACCTACACCAGTGTAGCTGATGGCATACCACACTGGGAGAGCTGGACCCCAGCCGAACGTATGTGACTGTTGCCTGCGGCAAAATAGCTAGGATGAAACAGAGAAGTGCAAAGGAAGGAAATTAAAGAGAAGTGAAGCTTGGGTTTTCACACAGAAATTTTTTAAAAAGCTTTTGTGAATGGATCAAATATTGGAAAGGGTGACTTTTGGATTAGGTGTTAACCAGCTGACAGGAGCAATGATTTTCAGTTAAATTAAGAATATGTGTGTCTGTAAGACTGTGAGGGTCAAAGAGAAAAAGGAAGTGTTTTTAAATTAAATTAATAATCCAATGATTTGCAGTACAGGTTAAATTTCATTGTTTAGGGAAAAGTAAGATGAAAAAGTGATAATGCCAACTGATGCTGCTGTATTTCTCTAGAGATTTCCTAAAGACTGCTTTGTACATAAAACTGGTAGCATATAGTTAATGCCAACAACTCATGCATCTTGTGTTCTGCATACTTCATTTTAGTTCCAAGCTTTTGTCTGTGCAGTGCCATTTCGTATCAGTGACACTCCATTGATTTTAATAATCAATAATAAAGTTAGACTTTAATAATAGTAGATAAGCAGATAAATGACAATAACAAAAGTCAGACACAAGCATATACTTATTACCTAAATTATTAGTATCTTCCTCACATCTGCCTTTTTTCCCCCTCTAAGAGCATCACAGATTGTAGTACTGAATATAATTCTTGAGGTCCTATCTCTATGTTCTCATGTCATATAGGAATATCCCATGTTGCTTCTGTCATCACATTTTTCTTGGCTTAACTGGGAATTCTCATGAATAAAGGATGAAGTCAGATATGAGAAAGAAATTTATTCCTCAGCTAGCAGTTGAGGCCAGGACCAATTTTCATACCTTATTGTTCTCCTATAAACTCAATCATTTTTTTGGATCAGTTACATCTGACTTGTGAATTGTATAAACTTACACAGACTTCAGTCAAAGTCTGGATGGGCATAGGAAAGCAGCTTTGGCCTTGAATGCGAAGGTTTTATTTCAGTTCGGTAAAGAAGAGAATCAAGGAAGTTTGTAAGAAACAAGACGTGGGTTAAACACCAAAATAGTTTCAGTGAATCATCTTTTGTCTTTCTTTTTTTAAACCCCATAAAAGTAGTGACAAAGCCAAAGCAGTTGCCTTGGTTTTTGCCTCCCCCCTCCCCCCCCAATCAGTTTGGAGAGAAAAAAATGTTAATGTGCTTGCTGCCCCCCTCCTGCCTCCCCCACCAAGGTGAGCTAGGTAACTACTTAGCTAATGAACTAACTAAACTTGAGGAGATTGAAGTCTTCAAAATTTTCACTATATAAGCAATACAATTTTTAACAATTCTGTTTTATGACTCTGGTCAAATGTTCTAATCAACTGAAAAAGCACCAATAGTCTTGTTGTTCTTGTTTTGTCTTTCTAATTAGCTCAGCTCTTTTCCTACCCAGAAATTACCATCTGGAGGAAACTGATATTCACCTCAATGCTCTCCTGTTGTCACCTTCTCTCATATGGACTATCTACTCACTTTCCTAATACAGTTCCTAATACAATTTCCACATAAAGAAGACTGAGTCTCAGCTGCTACTGAAGCATCTGAAGATATGTATCTGCTAATCAGAACTTGAATTTTTAATGTTTATGCAACTGGAAATGTGAAGTTCTAAAGATTATTTTGATTAATATGTGTGCTCTAAGTGCCCTGGTTTACATGTGGGAGAAATGGATTTCTGCGTTTTTCGTGTCTGTATTTTCATTCTGGTGTATTTTTTAGTTTCTTGATGTAACGCATACACCGTATAGAAAGTGTTTTGGTTTTGTTTTCTCATAAATATATTAAAGCATATGGAGGTATCTGGCTCCAATAAACACACAAAAAGCACGTATTATTTGCGGAATGACAACACACGTCAAGAATGTTTTGAATTGTTTGTCAACACCTGAGGCTGAATTTGGATTAAGATAAAGAGTAAATGTAAAATACGGTAGTTTTGTGATGATTCAATGAATGAACACTCTTATTATGGATAAAGAATGATTTATGTCTCTTTCGTGATAATCCACCAAAATGCACGATAAGCAAGTTCTAATACAGATCATTCAATTACTGTGAACAAGTCAATAACCTGGTGACCAGTAATATCAGCATCTCAGTAAAGAATTAATTGAATACTGAATTGAATGCTGCTGTTACTCTGAACAAAACAAAGTGGTATCAAGGACAAAACTGCTTTGACAAAATAAACACTCACATATTCAGACCACATCTTTCCGACTAAATGTCTTGAACTGGCTGGACAAGTAATCTAGGTTATAAAAGACCTTGAATCTTATTCTGAAGTGATTAAAAATATCTGTCTGCTTCTTAACTTTGGCAATTATTTTTTATCTAGGCTTTTTCTTCCAGAATAGAAATGCTTGAATCTCAGTTTAGGTGTATGATCTGTAAACATTAAAACCAACCAAACGAAAAGCCTGTAAACCAGAAATCAGTCTTCTATACTCATGAAGGCTTTCCTTGACCATAGTACCTAACTAGTTGTGATGCTTGTATACGTCATGTAGCTGCTGTCTAGAAAAAAAAACACACCATAATAGTATTAGAAACACAAAAAAAAGGGGGAAAAAACCCAACCAACCCAACACTACCCATGTATTCAATACTGGCACTTATGCTTTAA
>NW_009606889.1:33726-42040 GCF_000690535.1 Cariama cristata | reverse complement strand
GGGCTGCTTACCTGGCACGGCTCTAGCCAGCATCAAAGGAAAAGCTGTGAAACTGCCACCTTACGCAAAACAGCCAGTGGAGAAGCTCCAAGGCCATGGAGGTTTGTTCCTGCAGCACCGCTGGTCCTTGCTGACTTCCTCCCAGCATTACCCATCTCCTCTACCCCACAGTCCTGTCGAGGCAGATTGCTCTGGGGCCCTGCTCTGAACTCAACCATTAAACTGATCTGGGTTAAAGGAAAAATACACAGAGAAGGAGAAGGAAAAGCCTTGGGAGGGAAGGGAAGGGTAACCAGCACCACGATGCTGTTCAAAGCAAAGGCTGGCAAGCAGCAGGGTCAGGTCTCACTGCAGTACCAGGATGGGAAGAAAGAGAAGTGGGGGAAACCCAAAACCTCTGTTTTGCAGACAGAGTCTGCTAATTAATCATCCCCTGAACTATCCAAATCATGCCAGCCAATTTAAAATAACGTGTTAAAAGTTTGCTAACTTAATAATTCACTCTCTCCACAATTCTGTTCGCTGTTCCCTAGCACCCGTTTCATGCTTTTCACCTGCCTCTGCTGGTGGAGGCTTTGTGCAGCCGCTTCCAACTCTGCAAAGCGAGAGGAAGCATTAAGTCACCGGTAAGGAATCAGACTTGGTAGAAAAAAAACACTGCTTCTTCTGTAGTAACTGCTCACAGGCCCTACACCAGCTTGATTATGCCAGCACTGACACTGCTAAAAGGCATAATCATATCTTTCTTCCTAACAGGCTGTTTTTCTCCTATGCTCTTTTTCTTCCCTTATGCTCTCTTTTCTCTCCACTATTACTAAAATTGCTGGATATTTTCATAAGAATCACACCAAGAATTATTTTATTTCCTTGCATTTTTCATCCACAAGTGTTAGGAAAGAATTTCTCACCTTTCTAAGCACTGCTTGGCAGCATTCAAAGATTATTGCACCTAGTGGGAGTACCAATTACAATCTGGTTTGCTTTCTAAATATGCAGATTCTTTGGGTTTTGCCTGACTTGAATATCAGTAAAAGTGATGGGACATTGTTCTTCCATCTTGCAGAAAGGAATTGAGATTAATTTTTTTCCCTGTTCTTCACCAAGATGAAACAGAGCCTGCAACATTTCCCATGGAAGACACGAAACACAGGATGGGAGGAAAGGAAGAGGGCAGCAGGGAAAGGAGGAAAAGCCAGATTAAAAGAAAGGGAAGGAGGTGGGAAGGTAAGACATTCCCATTTGACAAGTTCTTGTTGACTTTAACTGCAGCTGAACTTGGTATAGGTTTCATATGTTTCATCTGCTGGAGTCATCACCTTCTGTGTATATATATGCTAACAGGGCCTAAAAGAAATTGAGCTCATAGCTGAAAGAATAGGGATGAGTGCTGGAAAATGAGAGTTCAGGTCTCTCTGCTCACAGCATCCCACACAAGCAGCTTTATTCCCAGGCTACAAATTCAGTCGCTCTTATGTTGGAGCAATGCATATTATAAACACAGATTGTGGCAGCTCCAGTCTGAAAGGCCGAGAGTGTCATCATGAAAGCATCAATAATTTAGGCCATTTGCTTGTAAAGTGGCATCCTGCTAGGTGGAGGACCTGAGGGTTGCACATCTCAGACTAACACTCAGGTCCTTAAAATACTACCTCTTCTAGAATCAATCTCTCTTCAATACTAGGGATTTCACTTTGCACCCAGTAAATTTTTTCAGTGAAAGTCTCCTTGAAATTGGTACATGCCTAAGTAGAATTCTGAAGAAGAAGTAAAAAACTAGCCCAAGAAATTATTCTTAAAATAAAGCTAAATTTGAGACACACATACACACAGCTGTTTGTGTATGAAGATGAAGCATTGTGCCATGTCTTTGAATCTGAACACAAAAAAAAACCCCAACAAACCCCAACAAAACCCACACTCACATAGTGCTTCTCTGCATTCCTTGCTTCTGTATTTTTTATTTTTGGCTAGCCTTTCTTGCTGCCAATCAGATTTTCTGAAAATAGATGTTTATGTTGGTGGCATGTACTGTTCTCCCCCTGCATCCAATAGTTAAGCCTCACTGCACATCTGCTTAGTCCTGTCAGCTCCTATCACAGCATCACTCCATCTTCAACCACCTGCAGCTGCAATACTGCTGATCAAGCAGCCTGGTTTTGTCTTTCCTAGGTAGATCTCTGAGGCAGAACTTGCCTCTGTATTTGTGTTTGAACAGCACCTAGCACAAGTTCACCCATTTAAGTCCTCAAACTTCATGCATTAAAAATCTCCCAAAATCTGAAAATATGAAACACAAAGAGATTCCACATGATTTTTTTTTTTTTTTTTAATTAGGAAGTTAAAACCTATTTTTCCTGCTGTAGGCAGAGCCTTAAAAGATCTAACCCTAGGCAGTTCACATGCTGCCCACCTGTGTGCTACACACTAGGGCAAAGCAGAAGTAATTTCAGAGAACAGAAATAAAACTATACCAGAACAAAAGCTCCCATACAGTTCTTGACATACTACATTAATGATCCATGCTAGTCAAAACCAACCAAAATAGTTCATAGTCCTTGACTGTAAGCCTTCAGCTTGCCCAGATGGCTAGGATTGCTTAAAAGGTCATTTGCAAACCCTTTGGCATCGTCAACTTATTCCGTAAACCTTTGATGTATAGGACATATCAACCCAGTAAGCAGGCCAGTTGAACTTCAGGATATGAGGGTGACCCCACAGGTCCCTGATACCTCAATTTCTGCCAAGTTTGGAAGGTACTTGCTGAAGCAGAGGCAGACCTGCAGCATCAATGTTATGACTCCTTGTTGCGTTTAAGGGCCTTGACATGCCTTTCCCTCTCCAGAAAGACAAGCCTAGAATAAGGGACCTGTGGTCCACAGGACAGTTCATAGAGGAGCCTCTACTTTGCAAAGGAATCAGGCCAGTAGCTGTTGAAAATTGCAATTACAAGAGCTTGCTTATTAAAAAAGCTTATTTGAACCTATACATGTTTAAAGGGGGCTTTACCTCAGCCTGACAAGCTGCCTGTAGTTGCCCTGGTGCACATTTTTCATTTAAGTGTTCAACATAGGTAGGGATCCAATATGCTGTGTACACACTTTTGTACACAACACCACCACCACACAGTAATGAACCTCTGACGGATGGCAGACAAGTAGCTAAGAGCAAACTTATTCTGTAGCATTTTGTATTTTGTTATTAAGGCATATGTGACCATCATTGAAGCAAACAAAATAACATACATTTGTTTCCATAAGATGCATTCTGAGGTCATTATTCACTACCATGATTAACATTCATTTTCTTTCAGGTACAAGAGACAGTGGTGACTAATTTATTACCAAAGTTCATTGCTTCAAGAAAGAACATTTTATGATTGATGTTGGACATCCTGTACTACAGTTCTGTTGTAGAAAATTAGCATCTAGCATCCTTACAAAAGACTTGTCTGCAGGTGGTAGTGTCATCTTTTTTGAAGAGTATTGTTACTATAATATAACCACGATCAAGATTCAAATGCACTAGATGTTGTACAGAGTAATAACTAGTCCTTTCCCTAAAGGACTTTGATAATTACAAAAAATAGACAGACAAAGTGCAGGAAAAGGATGCGTTAGCTAAGCAAAGTAGCAAACACAGTATAAAAAGGCCTAGACAATAAAATATCTTTAGGTCTTTTATTATAAACAGTATGACTGAGATTATTGAAAGAAACCTAAGGCAGAGAAGGAAAGTTAATGCACATCTTCAAAGTTCTATTTCTGTTTTTTAACCAGAAGTTCATTATTTCTACAAAATATCTACAAAATTCCCAGCTTAAAATGGAGGGCTGGACCTGATGACTGCCAGAGATCCCTTGCTGTTTAAATTATTCTATGGTGCTGTAACTTCACTGATGACTAATAAGGGATCTCCCCATCAACCAAGAACCTCTGTATAGAGAAAAATAGAAAAGAAAATTATTTCACACCATCTCTCGTCTCAGGGGTTGTTTTTGAACAGCATGCCTAACCATAACGAAAGGATATGGCCATACACTTAGCATCTTTCCTACCACACTCAGAATATGAAGAAAGCATGACAAAGGATATAAAAGCAGCACTTAAAAAGTCTCCATCAAAATCATGTAGACTGATTGACAACCGAGAGTTAGCAAAATAAATACATCCAATAACAGCCTGCAACTTTATGATGTTCTCTACTCAAAGTCCCATTTCACAGAAACAATCTTTGCTAAAAGGAACTCCAGTGTCAGTCTGGGCAATCCTGAACACCTCAGCACCAGGGCTGCACAGATTGATCTTCTTAGAGCCATTCTGACCTCCTCAGCCGACCTCCTGCACCACACAGCCCACAGGTTTCAACCAAACACCTTTAGAGCTGGGAGGTATCAGCCAAAGCGCCAGTCAGCACTTCTCAACGAGGAGGGAAGGCTGCACCTTGCAGAATCACCCCTTTCTGAGGTGAAAGCCATAAGGCACACTTAATTCCAGCAGCAGCAAGTGCAACACAGCTGTGCCATGTAAAATATCATCATGATTAAACAATGTGGAGGAGAGGTAATTACTCATTGCTGGGTCACTGGAGGAGGATGGCTTATACACTTATGAGGAAAGCAGGGAGAGCAGGATGCGTACGTAAGCAGCCTGACAAAAATGTACTGACATTTCATAGACACAAACCTGGATCCACTTGGATTTCCATCTTCCCTCCACCAACAAAATGCAACTTAGACACAGAGAAAAAATTACTCTCCCTCCCACCTTGCTGCTAGCTTTATTATACCTACAGCAGCACTTATCCTGCATGTTCAGTCTCATTAGCTTCAGTAGGGCTCTTCTTACTGCAAGATCAAAGGAGTCTTTTCCTGGAGGGTTTGTGCCATTGATAATTTAGATATCTGCAGTAAACTTAATCTATCTGCGCTGCACCATAGAGATTTGAGGCAGGGGAAGATTAAAGTGATTTGCCTAAGACAACAGACGCAGTTTGAAGAAATCGAATGCAGGTTTCCACAAAGCCCAGAAGTCTCTTCACACATTAAAAGCTTCCAAATATATATTTGGAAAATTAGGATCTTGCCATCACTATATTGGCTATCTAAAGGGGAAGGATTTGGAAACAGGCTTATGTTTGTCTTTTTGCCACTTTTTTACCCTTTTCTCCTTCCCTAGTGTATCTTAATTTTGACTATGACAGGCTCAATCAAATAGTTTTTTGCACACGTATCTTATCAGCAGACAACAGTTCTGGGAGAATGCTTTTCCAACATGCTCAGCCATGCTAAAAATACTGAATAAACACTTGCCACATTTTACAGTTATTTCAGAATTTGCCACTCCAAGAGGAGGTTCAGATGGCCATGGCCTGCCGTCACGGTCCAGCTCTGGCTGTGACCACAGGTGCTCTGCTCCGCACCTGCTCCTCTGCAAAATGAGAGGGGCGACTGAGCAGGCAGACGTGGCGATGAAGGGTGGCATTGGGAAGGGCACGGAGCACACACCTTGGGGGTGGGGATAAATAATGAGGTTCCTCTGCAAAGCACTTGTAGGTGTCCCATTTCTTCAAAAGGTTTAAGACAGAGGTATGGGTGTGACAGCAAACATCATTCTGGCTTTGATAATGACATTATGCACAGCTAGCCTGTTCTTTGCCTTGTTAAATTTGAAGTTTCCTGTGGGTAAGAAACGAACATTACTTTGTCACTGTTTTCAGGGCTTTCTGCCATGTTAATCTGATTATCTATGACAGTTTCTGTCAGTTTGTTAGAAAAGATCCAATTATTCTGCTTGGCTTTTAAGTTCTCACATATTTCTGGCTATGGACGTGATTCCGCGTTCTTCTTTGTCCTCATGTCTTCAGTGAAAATTTTAATGTAAAAAATGTAAAAAAAACCCCACAGGATCAGAACACTACTGGTTTTTACAGGTTCTTAAAAAAATGGATGCACTCTTCATCCTTAGTAAACATAAACAAAAAAACTGCAAAACTGACAGCTGAAGGAAATGAACAGCCCTGCACTTCATCTGACTACACTTCTGTAACTGAAATTTACAGTGTCAGTACAGAACGGAGGGTATTTTTCCCCCCTCCTTTAACTCTTGTTTATATCTCAGTTTTTCTTCTGTGTCAAAAAAAGAAGCAAAATACAGTAAAGTTCTTTAAGTAAATATGACATATTTTAAATAAAAATAGAATCAGGTGAATCCATTTCCAAGGCATTTGACATTGGAAACAGCATATTCAGTCCTATTTTTTCTCTTACACATAGCTTTTCTCAGATACAAGTTTGCGTGGGATAGACCAATATGACTGGAAAGTGACAAGCATATAGTAATCTATAAACAGACAGAAAAATAGATGTCCACATCATTATAAGGTGTTCAGTGCCTAATCCTCGCATGTCACTAGCTTTTAGCTCATCTCTGTTAGAGTAAATTAATTTTGGATCGTCACAGTCAGTTGTCACTTCTTAATGTCTTTGTCAATAAAACCAGTAATACACGGACTTCATGAATTCCTGTTAGCAATCTCTGTACCTTTCTCATTCTAGTTTGTTCTAAATGTGATTTTTTTCAATGATGTCTGTAAATAGCATATGTCTACACAAAAGCTTTTTGATGAAAAGGACTGCTCACCATTTCCTATGATGGTATAGCTCCACTGACAACAGCATCAGCAAGAGCTTGGCATGACAGTCTCCTGTATGTAGTTAATATAATTATTTGAAACAACTATAAAGCCAAAGGTGCTGGAAGACGATGGTCTTTATTGCTTGGGCTCCATGTCTCTATTACTGCTACTGATCAATATTAGCCATACCTGGAGTGGTTGGCATTTCCCTCCCAAAATCCTAAAAAAAAGAAAAGTTGATATTTGGCAGAATTGCATGTTTACACATCAACACAAAAATTAGTGGAAGAAGTCATGGTAGCCTGGCACCCACACACTTCAGCGCCAAACTCCTGAGGATCTCCTCACAAGCATCAACAAACAAAAGCTCTCCTTCAGTCCCACCAACTCTCTCCTCCATCACTGCCCATTATTTTCACTCGCTGCAAGATACTGGCAGTGGAAGACATGCCCCAGGAAGGGTAAGCTTCTTCATAGAAGGAATTCCTATTAATACATAGTTCTGGTCTATAACAAATGTTTGCAGATAAGGGCTTTACAGTCAGTATTTTGGGAGCAGACACTGGGGTTTTTTTGGTGTTCCCCCCCCCCCTTTTTTGGGGGGGCAGAGATATCGGTTAACTGTCCCTTGGGGCCATGTACAGATCGATCAACTGCAATAAGCATGATAGCAACACCTTCTATTTACAATTCCGGTAAAAACTCTGCATCCCACCAACCGAATCAGGAACTGAACGTAGCAGCCACTAGAATTAATTTGATAATATTTTTCTTAAAGTTTATAAAGTAGGTATAAATTTCCATCACACCAGATGTCATATTCAGCAAGAACACTGAAAATCAAGCCAAACTCCATTGCTAATACAGAATGTTGCACCTAATATTTATCACAAACTCCAGCATCTCACTCCATGATAATTTGTTTGCACAGTTCCTTCCAAAATGAGCCTGATCATATTGGGTGTAACTTGGCAGAGATTCTTCAAAGTCAGTGGAATACTGCCAGCTGCTATCTGGTGAGGATCTCACCAACAGTTCCATTTCTGCACATCTTAAAAATGATAAATGAAAGAGAAGGCAATAAAAACCCAGCATTTTCTTCTCTAGGGAATTTCAAAGCTTGAAAAAGTCTTCTCTTTCAAGTGCAAGCATAAAATATATGGTTGGATACCAGCAAGACTGGGACTCGGATGTTAAGAAGGAAAGATATTCTGTGCTACTGCTGCCCCTTCATCCTCACGCCCCCTCTCTGAGCCAATTATGCCTAAGAGAATCAGGGGAAAAGCACGTGTGTGGGGTGCCTGAAGCAGGCAGGGGTGGAGGGGAAACCAAGGTAATCAAATCTCACAGCTTCAAAGTCTAAGTCTATCACTAACAAGGGTTAGAAAGAAATCCTGCAAACTCTCCCACCCTGCCTGCTACAGTATCAAACCAACCTGTGCTCTGGGGGGTTTTATGGGGTTCTACATCGTCTCAGGCTGCATGGCTGCTGCTTGAGCCAGCCTGCTGAGCTAGATGAGCCAATTACCTATACCAACAGCTGGACAGGTGTTCTAGGAAACTGTCGTAATAATTCAACCCGCTGATGATCACCGATACACAGGTTTCATAACAAAAGAACCTTTCAAGCTCTGTCAAGCTGCACAGATGAAATTTGTCTATTACATCTGTCCAACCCCAC
>NW_009606889.1:0-33695 GCF_000690535.1 Cariama cristata | reverse complement strand
TGGAACTATGTTCCTGAGGAAAGATTGAAACAGAATATAGCCCACACTCCTGAGTCTGGGAGATAGGATTATAGAAATTATTAGCTGGCTGCTAGCAAGTCTCCAGAGCACTGTACCAAACAGAAGTTTATAAGCTTACAGTACAATCAAATGAGCAGGGAATGACAGGGGGACTGCTCACTGCGCATCTCAAACCAGGTAGGTTAAAAATATGTCTTGCTTACTGCATTGTCCCGGGTTTTCCAAAAGGCATTCTACAGCGGGGAGGGGGAAAAAAAACAAACAAACAAACAAAAGGTTTCAAAGTTTTAGTGGGAACAGGGAACAGCATGGGAGCAAAAAGGGAAAGACAGTACACAGGTAATGGACATTTGCTGCGTATCTCCCACAGAGGAGGTGCTGCCGCTAATGCCATAGCTTCCTTCCTATGTACAACAGCTGGCTGATTTTCTCTAGTAAAAATACCAAGAACTTTCACTACTGCATTAATCAGAAGAATGCTACCTCATAGCTAAAGTAAGGAATGTGGGGGGCAGGGGGGGGGGTGGCTTTAGGCTTTCCCAACCCTGGAGCTCGTGAAGGAAAGGAGAGCATTTCAGTCCAAGAAATTTAAGACAAGCCGTCACAGCTGCCTTTCATTTGAAAGCAGCAGCAAATAGTTCTCCAGGGGACACCTGGCAGCCTGGGATCATTGGCTGCCCTGGGCTGTCACCTTTCCTAGCTGTCGCAGGGGCACAGCACTGCTCGGGTAGTCCACACACATAAAATGCTCCACTCTCCATTAAGCCAAGGGTTATTAGTATAAGCCACACAGTCAGCAGCTACAGCCTGCAGCTGGAATAGAGAAAATATTGTAATAATTCCTCCATATTCCCTCAGAGAGGTAAGAGCAGCTTAATTCAGTCTTAACTTGTATAAAGCTCTTGAAGATTCCTAAATGAAAGGTGCAAAACAGCCTGGAATACTAACTATGTTTAAGCCATTTGATAATTACCAGTGTAATCTGAAGAGAGTAAGTCAAAACAGTAAATTCAGGGAGAACACAACACTATCTGCAGCTTGATCTATTATTAAATACAGTAGTATATTAGATGCAGTGCTTGTATAGCTATATTGCTGGGAGCCACACATAGGAATACCTAGAAATCTGAGAGACAAATGGCAGGAAAAATCTTTTTATTTACATGATTGTTATTTCCTGTATAGGCCATTCCTTTTCTTCAGAAACCCCTTTCACACAAATGGAAGGGACAAAAATCAGGCAGGTAAGAAGGAAATACCTCTGCATAAAATCACCACTAAGTATGGGTGGATTTACAGGCAGGTAAAAATCTGGAATACGTGTAAATATTTAAATTCATATCAGTATGTTTTAAAACTAAAGTATGCTCCCTTGTATGCAGCCTTTCTTGCCAAGATGCATGGGCAGTACACAGCCAAGGCACTGAAGATGCTTGGAGCTATTTCCATAGCAACAGACTGTGGTGAGGTAATACACCTGAGATACTAATGACCTCAGCATGGAGTCTGGATGCTCACAGACAAATGAAATGAGATGGCTGAAAATTTTCACATTTCAGTGGGTTTTTTAATAAGCTGGAGAATGAACCCGTAACAAAAATTTCCAGATAAAATACTTTTTTCTTTATATCACCCCTAGGGCATATATTCTTGTTAAAGAGGGAAAAAGAAAATTAAAAAAGGCACCAAAAAAAACCAAAGCAAAAGCCACGCATGTATCTTCAGGAAGAGCAAAGCTGACACAAGCAGACTGTTTGCTCCTTTTCGTGCTTCTGCGTGTACAAATGCACTTACACTTCCTGACTGAACACATCTAAAGTCTATAGAGAGCCCTTTTTTACTTCAGCAGGTTTTAGCTTAGGACTAGCAGGAAGATCCAGTTTCCCTCCTGGCCCACCTTCCCCATGTCATTCCCCCTAAGAAATTCCCCAGTTAGTTTTTGCCAATGGGGACAAGAACAGGAGTATCTAAATTTGTAACACTGATCTGTGAGGGCACAGAAGACAGCAGGCAACGTTTAAATTTAACTTATTAAAAAAACCTACTATTTGAAACTGGAGAACTGTCTGCCAGAACTCGCCGTGGCCCTGACGACAGTCTCCCAGCTCACCACAGTACCGTCTGACTTCCCCTGTCTGGCAGAGGAAGATCAGGACCAGCTGAGGAGACAGGGAAAAGCAAGGTCCCCTTTTTCATAGGCCAGATGATGCGAACCTGGCATTCAGAAAATGCCTCCTTCACGGGGCAGTACTTGTTCTCGCTTGCACCTTTCCTCATGGGTCAGTTTACCCATACTGTGCAGGAGGCAGCTGTAGCTCAAGATCTCTCTGGCTCTCTGCTCTCAGCAAGCACAGCTCAGCCCAGGCCCCCCCCTAAATTTGTGCTTCTGCATAAGCAAATAAAGAGGGTGAAAGAAGCTGGACTTTAAAACAGACCTGGACCTGCACTTGACAAGTAAGGTAGAAGACATGGTCAGCCCCATAAAATGTAAAAAGGGAATGAAACCAACAGATAATGCCAAAGTTGGCCTATTTTCTGGTGTATCCAAGAACAATTTTCTCTCAGCCCTTCCTTCTTGTAAGTCAAACTTCTTACTGATTTCATCAAGATGTAATGATTGCCAAGAAATAAAAAGTGTTTCTCATTTGTAGATCATCTTGTTATGACTGTCAGCTACATGACCAGCTCCTAAACCTGTCCCTACTTCCAGGGCTCTATACAAGTTATGCTTAAAGACAGAATCTAACAAAGAGCAAGTCATTTTAACAAACCACTCTACAAACACTGAGAATATGAATTTAAATCCTACCTGCACCAAGTATCAGTGGTTACATTACTGATGATTTATAGAACAGAAGTCCACCCTGAGTTCCCACTGAATTCTGTAATGAAATCATAAAACCACAGTGTTCCTCCCTCATCAATTCAGTGCTAATGCCAGGGCAGTGGGTGGCAGGGATGTGGCCTGGCTCACATGAATTGCAGGGCTGCAGAATAACTGGGCAGGTGAGAAGTGGGTTGAGGACACTCGAGGAGGTCCGACGCCTGGGAAAAAAGATCCAAAAGCTTGCAGACTTTGGTTTGGCTGCAGGAGGTTGTCAGGGGAAGATCACTTACAAGTAGCAATGCCCATGCTTTGCAGAAGTAGGCTTCTCTTCCTAATCACCTGGCTTTTCCTTTTTTTCCTCATGAATTAAAATTAATACCAGGCAACCAATACTTTTTCTTCCCCTTGAAAATGCTTCGCATCAAGATATAGAAAAAAATCTAATAAGTTGCAAGCAAATCTCTTCTAAAATACTCTTTTAAACAGATGAATTTACAAGTTATTAAGCATTGTTAAGCCCCTTTCTCTTTGAAAGGGGGAAGGTACCCTCTCACTACAGAGAAACAGAATTATATTCAACGTGGTCAAAACCACCAACACCGCTTCAATTTCCCAGTGAGTATCCTTCAGTAAAACTATCACGCTTTCCATTCTGAAAAGGTCATTAACATGCAATATAGTATTGATCAGAGGAAGCCAAGGTGGGGACCAGGACTTGCACTTCGGTACTTCTGATAGTGCAGCTGCGATGGGATCCCACTCCACGTGTGCCATGGTAGTGACCCAGTCATTTGTGTCCAGGTTGTTATATTGGTATCTGAGGTCGTCCGCCTTCATGAGAGAAAATTCAACCACGTAGCAAAATCCGTGCAATGGGGTGCAAATACCCATACATACATACGGCTGCTGCGCAGTACGGGGCATTGGTTGGCTAATTGCTGTGTTATGTGAGGGCAGAACAACCAACAGACTTTTGGACCAGTTTTCCTTAGCAATGACTTAGGAGTCAATTCTCCCTGCCTATCACATAGCCCAGGGTAGGCATATAGCTGCTAATTTTCAGCTGCCTGCTTACACTTCATTTGAAACTCCACCAAGCTTTGCTTTGGTTTTGTGCATGAGAAATCAGTCTGGTAAGTGGCACATAAGTACTGGTGATGCTGACAAATAAGTCAGTCTAAAGATAAATGCACATAGCAGAGAAGCAGAAAAAAAAAATCACTTTAAGTGGCTTGAAAATTAAAATATACAAAGAATACTTAGTTAATTCTGATCACGTAAGGAGTGGAGCACTCCCTGCCGCAGACATATTACTCACTCTGCAGAGGAAGGAGATTTTCCGATGCGAGAACTGGGTCAGTAGAACTGGAGTCTAGGCTTGTCACTTCAGTAGTTTGAACACAAGTTAGTGTTTAAACTCCAGGCTCTGACCCAAGGAATGTGAACAGATGCCATGTTGAGACAGATGGTATCACAGATAAAACCATTTCTTCTGGTTTTATTTTTATTTTTTTTTAATCTTATTTTACCTGAATTTCCCCGGAGTTTAGTGCAAAAATTCAACAAAACAACCCAGTTTTAGTGTGTCACAGAATCCAAGCTTTTCTTAATGAATATTTATAAACTGTAAATTACAGTCATTTGCATTGTTCACTTCATGCCAAAAAAAGCAAGTGTCACATTCCTTTCACTTAACTTACTTGATGTTTCTATTGATGTTGATAGGTCTACCTGGCTTTGAAAGCAAACAGGATTTGGCTTCCATAGGTACGCAATTTCGGATAAGACTATATTGTTAGGGCTCGATATTATAGTTTTATTCCAGAAAAACTCATGCTGAATATATAAAGGGACAGGATAATACAACCCAGAACTGTCATTTACTGTATTAAAAGTGCCCAATAATGTGGCCATTTCGTGGACTGAAAAAGGACAAATCAGTGCAATTCAACAGAAGCGCCAACTGCAGCACAAAGAGATAGGGGGTACTCAGTCCCTGAAGTATGAGAGTGAAGGTCAGAGTCCACAAGCTAATCCATAGAAAAAGGCAAGTCATAAAATTTTCTTCTGAATATTGATGAAATTCTCTACATCACAGGACTATGGTTTGAAGATACTTCATTCATCAGTTGTGGGGTTTTTTTTGTTTTGTTTTTTTTTAATTACTTCATGAATCATTTCATCTGAAGCCATTTTCCACCTCTGCTGTGCCAACTTCTAAAGGAAATCAGAGTAGAGTCCCTAGAGACCACTCTCATCTCCTTGAGATTTCCAATGCTTCTTTGTCATCATGAAATCAGAAATACACTAAGAGTATTTTGTGGCTTGAGGCATTTGGTATTTTCATTTCTGGGATGAGAGATTTATGCAAATTCATATACAATAACAGAGAATTTTGAAGTTCCTAAGATGTGCTTTCACCACTGAACGTTGATGGGAATTTAACATTTTCATTCAGTGGCTTTCCCTTTCCTGTGTAAAGCATTTTCTCTCACAACATTTTGTTTTGTGGAAATTACTATTAAAATCACGGCCTTAAATAATAATAAAGCCTATTGTCACATCCCTGTTGGTACTGTCAGTTTAAATCACAATTGCTCTTAGGGTGAGCTGCTGAGCACAGAGCGCAGCATGCTGAACACAGTGCCGTTACCTCGGGGATGTTGCTTTTGGCCCTCTGTGGCTGTGTGCTTCATATAAAATGAGATTTGCAGAGGAGGAAATTAGACAGCCAGCTCCGATTGAATTGCAATGAGATCTGAGGATCTACTTCCCATAAACCTTGAAAGCTGTAGTCAGGATCATGCCCTGGTGTGCAGGTAAATGAGAAATGCTATTCTGACTGCTTCCTGCTATCTAGTGGCATGCAAATGTGGCTGGTTTGCTGCAGTCTCACAGCTATCTCCTCACCCTAGAAAGGTGAACCATTTCACTTCTGGGTTTTTTTTTTTCCTACCCCATTTTGTTCTAAGCTGAACTGACAAACTTCTTCATGGTTAAAATTGGCTTTGGGCAATTGGTTACTGAATTAAGCTGCTTTTCCTTAGCCAATTTCTGTCCTGTTTCTTCTCCTTCATTTACCTCTTCCCTTTCAAGCAGCATTCAAATTTGTAGATTTATTTTTGTCTTTTTTTATGTGTGTGTATTTGTGTGTACGTACTATTTGCAATAGTACTGAGATAATCAGTCAGGGAAAATTGCTCCAGACAGAAAGCCACAGAAAATTGTTTCTGTACGCTTATGTGAATATCCAGTTTATCTGAAGAGAAAGAGCTAGAAAATCGGTAAAGGTGGATTGAAGAAGCTGGCTTTACCACACCAGTTGGTCCTGACAGAGCCTGCTCCGCAGAGCTGTACTTGTGCTGTAAACAACGGACAATCAGGCAATCTAGAAGGGGACCGAACTAGTTGGAGGGATGCACAACATCCATCTTTCAGTCTTGGAGACCATCTCCAACAGGGTTTAATCCTCTGCAGTACAGCTGAGGTATCAGGGAAATCTCCCATCCAAGCTATCAGAGAAATGGGAAAGCTATTGACAAAGACAACATGTAATACGCAGTTCCCATAAGGACACCCTTATCCTACTGTGTATTATCTACCATGTATTCATTCAAGAGTACAGATCAAACTCCACTCCTTCCTTCCACCCTCCCTCCCTGCACTGTTTTTCAGTATCTGGTAGGATCTTCCAGAGAATTTTTGGCTCCAAAGCATCCTTATATTAAATCCAAAAGAGCCCTCCTGTCTGGTAGAGACCACCAGACCGCCTACTAAGCCAAACAGCAGATCAGAGCTAGCCAGCTGCCCTGCAATAGGTTAGCAACCTGCAAAAATTAACTGGAAAGAGGAAGGGAAATCCCACAATAAAATTATTTGAGTGATTCAGGTGGATAAAATGCTGAAGCTGTGCTCCTCTGTAACGAGGTGTTAAAGAAGACGCAAAGGGTGAGAAGATGAGAAGTCAACGCCTGCCTCTACCATCCAAAAGTTGAAGATGGTTGTGTTTTGATGGCAAGAAATGTACACTTGATATCAGAAAGAAGGTCAGTGAATCTCCTTCCTTTACAAACAAAAGCCAAAACAACAGTTCCATTAAACAGCCAGTCTTACCCTTTGCAAGATTTAAGATGAAGCCCAACTGATCAAAATGGAAACACTTTAAGAGATTTAACTGTGAACTCCACCTCTAAACCAGAGTGTTTTCAAATCACAGTGTACTATTAACATGTTAAGTGTCTTTCTATGGTCTGTTAAGAAAAGCCCCAGATCTCTCAATATCTATTAGAATTACAATCTTGTTTCCAGTGCCTAGAGAAGCAGTAGGTAATTACAAAACATACAGAATAAGATAAGAAAAATCATTATGTCACACAACCTTGAATTAGGCTGATTGCATACTAAAAAGCTACAGAGTAAAGTCTTACCCCTAGTGAAGTCAATGCTAATGCTCTCACCAACTCCACTTGGGAAGAGTTTTATACAAAGGGTTACTTATTGAACGCTTGGGTCATCCTAAAGCATTTATAAAGGTTACACTACTTATTAACGAGGTGTCTAATTAAGGTTTCTATGGTCTCTATATAATCACTTCTAATTTACAGTACTATAGGAGAAATGGAGTCAAAATTATTATTTCCAGACATCCCCCTCGCTAAATATAAAAGTCCCGAGGGGGGAGGAAAAAATATACTTTTGTATCTATGCATGCATTACATCTTTATTTTGAAATCTGGAAGATGCACAAAATTTCAAGGCAAAGAAATGAAAATGACAAACCTAAAGGTTAACGAGTCCCTTCCCTCCTTTCCTCTTTTGCAAGTGTCTTCATGGCTCTTTTGTCTCACTTTTTGGAGGAATTTTCTCACTAACTATGCTTTTGTCACTTACAATTTTATGCCTAAAATATTATTTTTAGGACTTCAGGAGGCAGAGGGGGGCCAAAATCAGGGAACTGAAGAGATAGGCTGCAGTTCTACTACTGTTAGAGAAAATCAAATTTGCTGATGTTTCATATATACATCATGAACCACCCATGCAGTGACACGATGCAGTCCCTGACCCTGAGGGCACTTGTCTCCCAATAGTAATAGCAGGAGTAAGCAGAGGAGCTTGTGATGGACACAAAGTACTTGATTCACCCCAAGAAAGTGCCCTCTGGGAAAGAACTGCAGCATGTGAAGCTGGCATTACTTTCAGTGGCACCTTCAGTGCGGATAGGCATGGGGATTTTGTCTCCAGAACTATGAATTTGGCAACTTTCTTATGCAGAAAATTTAGTTAGGAATAAAGAATTTGCCATATGTTGATTCTTTCAGGCAAGTGAAAATGAGCCAGCTGCAGTTGTAAGAGCTGGTGTCTCTCAAATTCTTCCCTCCCTACATCCTTTCCTACCTGATAGCTCAAATAGCTTAATGCAAAACTCATTCATCTTCCAGGTAGTCTCCAGATAACCCTGCAGTAATTTCCCTTCACGATCAGGTAAATAATAGACTCCCAGGGGGACAGAACTTATATGCAACTTGTCATGTAAGTAGAGAATAATTAATTACACTCTTATTTACAGTTTGTCTGATAAGAGCATTAAACAGCAAGTAACTAGTAGAATTCCAAGGTGCTGAAATGTTTGCTCTCACCCACTCAACATGTAAACACAAGGAGAATGAAATTAATTTGGCACTGACTTACACCATGGTCCCTCACAGTGATGGGAGGTTTGGTTTCTGCAAAACAGGAATCACAGATGTCTCTGTACACAAGCTGAAATCAAATTTTGCTAGTGCTCCACAAGGCAATAAAGTGTTCTAAATACATCAGTAGTCTTAAAAGTCAGTAAACTCCAGTTATCTACTCTGAGGTCCTATAGGACCCCCACATATTACTCAGATTATGATCCAAGATATGTACGTGATTTTTCTGAATTTTCTCAATTCAGCCACTGTTACCAGTCCCTGGCTCCAGCCGTATTTACAAACCTCAGCACCTATATCTGGAGTAAATCAGGAACTTCAGACACTAGCTTGCCTGGCTAATTACAAAACCACTAATTTTGGAAGAAAGTGAGAAAAGAACTTTAAGGGGAAGGAAAAAAAAAAAGAAGAAAAAGCAAAGAAGGAGCATAAACCAGGCATAACACAGTTACAATATCCATGTCATATTCACTTGCACCCTGTTTAAAATTTCATTCTGGTAGAACCAGGACATCTGTCAGAGGTCTCTTAATACCTCTCTGACAAGGTGAAGATATAGTCACATTAAGACCTCTGCACTTGCCAGTGAAACACGTAAGCTGTTCTTACGCTTAGAAAAAAAAATGAGGGCCTAAGATTTCAAATTGCAGTCATAAAAGTAAAATAAAAAGCAGGAAAAAAAAAGCGGAGGCTGCTTTTATTTGAACCATGAAAAAGTAATTCCCTGAGATTAGCATACTTTATTTCCTTTGCATATTCTTTTCTGAATTAATTTCACTGCATTTTGATAATGATCTTAATTCATCGAGTGAAAATAAGTTGATGCCAAAAAAAGTTAACACTAATAAGAATAAATGGCTTTAAGGGACTGGAAAGGGGATATATGGCCTCTTTTATGGGTCGCTACTTAATCCAGCTCCAAGGGCATTAGAGAGCAAATGTTGCTGCCTTCTTATGGCAGTCGCTAAGCCTGGGTCTGTTAGCCTCAGCCCTGAAAACCAGGGGGGCTGCAACATGAGCAGCAGCCTCAGGGGAGGTGAACGTCGGACGGTCAGGGGAAGCGTTTCACCTGGACGCGCTAAGGAAAAGTCCAGCTTTCACTAGTCCGGTAACTAATTCAAGCTCTGTCTGTGCAGAGATGTAACTACAGTCCAGGGCAGAGGCGTAAGACAGGAAAGAAATTCTGCCTTTCCACAGAAACAAGGCTTTGGTGTCAGTTATCCAGTTCTTGATTTTTTTTGATGTTAACAAAGGGAAGAGCAATATAAGTGAGAAGGATTCCCATGGGCTAAATTACTATCAAGCTAAATTGAGTGACGGCTCTAGAAATTATAACCATCTGTAAGGTATGCATACGGTACAGCAAACTCCCTCCTATAAACCCAGCGAGAAAAGCTACTTACTCTTTTTCTGTATAGTGTGAGATTGGCAGGTGAAATGGAAATATTCACATGGGTATTAACTACTATAATTTACTGCTGCTATTATTCAGTTTTGGAGAGAGAAAAACCTTTCCTAGGCACCCAGTTTATTCAAGAAATACTTGTTTAAAATCATATTACCATAGGATTCAGGCATTACTTTATGAAGTTTCACAGCTTACTGGTTTTGACATATGTTTAGTTATCAGGTAGCATGTGACTTTTTTTTCTCCATACTGCTACTATTTTATGTGTACTTCTTTTGCCATGTTAGGAGTAATAGAAATACACACAGTAAGTACAACTTGTAATAAAAGCATTTTCTTATTCTGATTTGAAAAGGAATAAGACAACTGAACCAATAATCTAGAAAATAAAATTGCCTGTTACAAAAAGAAAAGAAACACAAATCTGTCCCATCCCCAAAATCAAAGCAACCAAACAATCCTATCCACATGCTTTATCCATTGGCACAATCTGCTGACCCACTTCCTGGAAACCCAGGCACCAGAAATGGATTGCATGCAGGAGGATTTCTGCAAACCATATCCTCCAGCCTTGTTTGTCTCAAAGAGCTGTCAAGTCCATATCACACTGCACTTTAAAGACTAATTTCAGCCTTTCAAAGAGTGCGTACCAAGTTGTTTCAGCCTCAAAATTGTGTTTTGTAAAATAACAGCAACAATAAAGTCAGAGAATACAAAAAAAATTATGTAGCCTGATGTGAACACAAATATCTTAGGAATGTTTATTACATTTAAAGAACACACAATAAACATGAACAAAAATGAAAAATAAAATTAAAATTTTAAAAATATACACGGGGTTCAGTTGTTTGCAAAACCCTCACCTTTTTTCTTCTGTACAAAGGAACCACCACAACACTACATTAGACCATGACAATCAAGTAAAAAAATTAAAAATAAAATAATAAAAAAACCCCCACCCTACTAAATGGAACCCAGCAAGGAATGTGAATTGAAACAATGTAGTTTCACTGTGTACTGTAAGAAGCATCTAAGTAAATACATGAATGATAAAGAAAGTGCTTTAAAGCTGATTTTACTTCCAGTGTTAATATTTCAACTTATGAGGAGCAAGGAGGATGTTTTACAAATGAATCTTATATGAGTTACAGTAATTTTTAATAAGCACATTAGGCACAGAAGGAACTGATGCTATTGTTTCTCCCTCAGCTTACCACGAGATCTCTGTGCCACTTCCTGCAGTGCCTTTCATGGACTGGGTAACACCAATGAAAAAGACTTCAGAGAAATGTAATCAACTGCTTGCCAAAATAACTGAAATTTTCTTAGCTACTTGTATGGGGTTTAACACAAGAAGCAGGAATCTGCAGACAACAATACATAACCAGCACAAATAATTTGTGAAACTCTCTACGTTTTGTGGAGATCCAAAAGCTGGAGGCTCATGGAGTAAATTACCTTATGACTGTACGCCAAGCCTTATGTGTTTGTCTTGTGATACCGAGAATCCAAAGTGGGTTATGTCTTCTGTAGTCAGAGCTGACTAATCACGTGGCTTTGTATGCTCTCTAAAAATCAAGTTAGATTTTTTTAAAACACGTAATTAAAGATTTTAATGTTTTTGGAGAGAAGAGAATCAAGTGTTCGACAAGAAGCCTCCTGTTTACTTCTAGATGAATAATGCAACATAATTTGAACAGGTACATTATAACACATCCTAGATACGGGTTGTCAGCCTTATTTTCTTCCGCATAAGAAAGCCTTGGTTTTGGATGCATGAGATTAAAAGCTAATGATATGAAACAGACAATCTTTTTAACAGGTTAGATAAGCAACTCAAACCTTGAATGCCTGTTCAGACTTTTTGGACATGCAGTTTTATGTGAGTCCAGGCAGTTTCTGCAACTAGCCAGAGAACTGTTTCTCTCATGCTTTTTCAGTACTTCTACATTTAATTGGAGAAGTAGTGCTTGTTGAAATAGAAACACAACTAAAACATGTTGGCCAAACTCTTCTCTGCCTCCAAAAAAAAAAAAAAAAAAAAAAAAAGAAGTGGAAAGTCGTTAATAAGTATTTCTATATTTCATCCAGGCTTTCTTGGCTTAACCTGTAACATGTAGAAGGGAAAGCAGACTAAGTTTCAGCCATCATCACTAAGACTTCAGGGTGAAATCCTGACTCTACGAAGGCAGCGGAAGTAAATTCTGGATTTAAAACATAGGGTTGATGCTTTAATATCCACCTCCCATTAATGTTCTTTTAAATCTCTTCGAGCTTTGAAAACCTTAGTCCAAATGACTTCATTCAAAACTGCTGAAATTAACCAGAAGCTTTCACGAACAAGAGATACCAAAATTCCTCTGCTTTTTGCAGCATAAAATTGTATGTAGACTGAAAGGTGCATTTAAGAGATATGAACTTCAGTTACAACATCTAACGAGTCTAATGGGAGTTTCAAAATTATAGCAGAACCAGAGGTCAGGCAGGTTTCACTAATGCCTAATAAATATTACAGATAGAGCTTCTAATATCAGCTCTGAACTTTGTGCAAATCCTATGTCAGGTTTTGGCAATGCTCTAGGCTGATACAGAACACAATCTTATATTTCCCCTTGTATTAAAGGGGGTAGAAACAAAAACAGCACTGGAGAAAAACCTGGCACTAAGAAAATACTAACAACCCTTCTTCCCAGTAGCTGAAAGATTTTTTCCTGAATAATGAGGGGAAAATGAATGTACAATGTTTCCAGACATCTATCCTTCCAGCACCACATACCAAACCCCTAGGAGTGATTGGGCTATTAATAAAGTTTATAGTTGTTGTCAGTTCTCAAAATGTCAAAATGTCAGTACAGACCTGCTGCCAGAAAGCCTCGAGTTTCCTTGCTCGATTCATCTCACCCCCAGCTGAAACTATCCAAAATTGAGGCACCTGATCTGAGCAAGTTGGATTCATGCTGTCTGGACAGAGATGACCGGGTCTGTACGGTAAGTTATCATCACACCTTAGTGCCTATATGAAACATCTGGGATGTATAATCCACTCCCCTCCACTGAGTATACAGCAAAACCTACAGCTCAAGCCCAGGCCATACACATCTTTTTAATGGCTAATGTGAGGCAAAACAAATCTCACCACAGCCACAGGCCTTGGCTGCAGTGGACAAGCCCTGGAGAGCAGTTTCCCCTTCCATGAGGGGAGGACCCAACACCAGCGCAGGCTGGTTATCTGTTGCTCCCAGGCGCTCCTATTGCAAATGCAGCTGCAATCCATTGCCAAGCAATTTTAATACAGTTATGCTGCACGGTCCAATTCTGCCGCTCCTCCCTCATGGAAGCAGTTCCACTGAATTTAACAGGATTACAAATGTGAAAGAGTTTGTTCCCATGCCGGCTAGCTATGGAGCCATGGAAACACCAGTTTCTGTGCAGGCTACACCTCAGCTGCGTACTCAGCAGCTGAAGCCCATATCACCACAGCTCTGCTGCTAACGGTAGCTGGCTCAATTAGATTGAAACCAGTTTAGGTACAAATACCTGAGATGTAATCACATACTGTGATTGCACTGCAGACCCATCCAGCCAAAGGGCTGGTGACTACCTGCTACCACAGTGGACCAGTCCCAGGTCTTGCCTCCTTGCCTAAGTGTACCCTTTTCATCCTGTCAGCAGCGCACTGGGTCAGGCTGATGCTTCTTTGGTTACCTCTCTACTGACACCGATTCTATAGTGCAGAAATTCCCAAAAAGCATGGTGCAGAAGCTGCTCAACCAGGGGAAGTCTGATCTCAGGCCACTGATGTGTACGGGAGCCTCCTCTTAAAATGAACAACTGGAAATCAATCCAGAGGAATTTAAATCTGAAGCTATGCCTCTTGACCTGTATATGTAAGAGACCAGTTTCTTCTCTTTTTCTTGCGGTTTGTACAATTGGTATGGATTAAACAATGAAAAAGCATGATCCGAGGATGTTAGACTGGTCACTAATTTGGGGGACTAGCCAAGCAAGGAAGGATTATTTTATCTAGTTAAGATAGAGCACAGCATTTAAGACAGAGAATTTGCATTAAAACAGACAATTCAGAATTATAAATACTGTTGAGTCTGAGTTTATGATCGTTACTCTCTCCTCACATAACAATGTTCTACTGACACACATTGTAAAACACTTCCTTTTGCTTGCAGTAGATGAAACCATCACTCAAAATGCTCAATTATAAAACTGAATACAATTTAGAAGGTGTACTTTCTTTAGTTTTACTAAGGGCAGAAGGGCAATGCTGATGGTGTAATACCGATGTTAACGCATTAGTTATGACTGAAATTTAGTCTGTATTCAGTAATTCATTCATTCCTGTGATCACAACAGGCAGTGGTTCGCTCTCCTGGATCCTATTCCCCTCTCTGCAAGTGCATTAGGTGTGCCATGGGCAGATCACTCAGCTCACCCAGCATATATTTTTGAAGACACAAAGAGCAGCTTGGTCCCAAACTCTCCATGAAGACATTCATTTTAGGGTCCTCTAACACATCTACAAAATGTGTACGTTAATCTGAGAATGATTTTTAGCAATCACCAACAAGCTGCCTCAAAAGGACATGTTAATCTATAACAAAAAACAACCAGAAAATCAAATTCAGTATCTTCACTTGTATATTAATGACAGGGAGACAAGATTTGTGGTTTACAAACTGCAATTAAACACAGGTATGGAATCACTAAAATATAAAATACTGCATCATTAATTTTCATTTTCCTATGGAGATGAGATAGACATTATCAAGTACGTGAACACCCGTGCTAATGCTCTCTAACCCTCTCAGCATCTTTAGGTGCCAAGACTTAATTATCCTTTGTCCCATGCTAATCTGCAGAGATGGTTCCACTTCAGCAGAATCTCTTATCTGTCTTTGTTGAAGTAAAAACCTAAAAATAACCATTTCCAGTGCAGAACTGTAGTTTACCAAACTGCAGCCAAGCAAGGTTTTAAAGTAGTAACCTATTTGTTGACCAAGTGAATGCTTCCAGTTCAGGTTACTTTATTTACTTAAAAATGGCAGATATTTTAAGTGTATTTCATCTCCAGACTCTTTTCAACTGACAGCTGACATACATCTATAAGATCCTTACTTAGCGATAAATAGTTTCTAGAAATGACCAGAAGGTAAAAGAACTCCCATCAATAAAATTGGTCTGGTCTTCACCAAAGTTTCAGCCATCTTTTACTGGCCATCCTTATTCCCCATTCACAAAGTCCATCTAGGAAATCTGTTACAGAACATGAAAGGCAGTAGTTCCACAAATTTCAGGACAGGACTATAACACCTTACATTGATGCAGAACCCATTTTTCCCCAATAGTGTTCCTCAGACTTCCCAAAAACAATTACATAAGGCACATTAAAACATTCACAAGATGAAACCTACCTGAAACTTTTATTTATATTAAAAAACATGTTTACACCTGCCTACTATTCATTTGAGGCAGGGGACCCTCTCCATTTGCCTCCCCCCCCCCCCTTTTTCCCTTGCCCCCTGCCCCTTTTTTTCACCAGTGCTGATAATGACACACACACAACTCACAGCAGTCTTCTGGGACAGAACAACCCTGGGCCAGCGTGCATCGACACTGGCTAGAACCAGGTCCACTGGCAAGAGACTTTGTGTACAGCTGAAAACACAAACAGTATTTGACCAGACTTTGAATTTCATGAAGCCTCGTAGTACAATTCCTACTCTTCTTGAAGAGAAACTCCAAGAAAATTTCCTTCATACTGAACTGCATCTTCCAGGTGGGTTCCTGCTCAAATACTGCTTGGGTTTGCTCTTATTTCTAAAAATGAAGAGACATGAGACAGCTTATGTGGACCCAACAACCTGCTCTCAGCAAAGGAAGGAGGAACTCCTCCTTGTTTCCCCCATCTCCTCCCAGTCATCCGCTCCAAGCCCTTCCACTGCCTACTGGACCACTCCTTGTGAAGGCTGAACTTGTTAATCCTCCACAAAACTACATCAGCTGAAGCAGTGACCTGGGCTGGTTCCAAGAAAGGATACGACGAGTACCAGGGGTGGTGCAAGAGAGGGACTAGTGGCTTTGCACAGGGCAGGACTGGAGCCAAAAGGAGTGAAACCTCCTGGAACCAGCAAACTACTGGGATGAAGAAACATGAACAAGGTGAACCCAAGATCTGACACCACTGTAGTAAGTGCTGCCACTAAACACAAGGTAATGTCATCACAGATATTGTACTTTGAAAAACGCTTTCTCTCTCCTCATTTCATAGCCACGTCTTGCAGCCTGTAGTCAAGTTGGCCCTGAAGCCTGCAAACAGTTTGAAGTCAATGTGATCACTGAAGAGAGTAAATTCTCCATCTCCAGTTCAGCCAGGTAGTTAAGGACATCCCCAGGCCTTGGGATGTGGGTCACTGTCAAAGCCGTATGTTCCAGGTTAGGCGCAGCCTTACAGGGTTTGCTTAGATGAGGTCTATGCTTACAAGTAGGCACTGGGACGAAAAGGTCCTTACCTGTGGCCCAGTCTCACCACCTTTATAGGTGGAAATATAGTGGAAAGACTGACACTGATTTCAGTGGAAGCAAGCTACTGCTTTGCTGGTCCACCTGTAATTATGTTAGTATGTGGGATTAAGGAAACCAAACTGCCGGACTTGTACAGAAACACATATGCAGGTGCTTTTGAAGGCATTTGCAGTGCTTCCTAATGCATTCAGAAGCGTAAAGGCAACACTTTCCCCTTAAGTCCCTAAGTTACCCTGCACATGCACAGCAATCTCAGCACTCTGGAGAGGTTGGACCTACTGCTTAAGCAAAGCTCCACAGCCTAGTAGCTCCTACAAGCAGCATCCAACCTGTTCTAGCTATCAGACATCCAGAAATTCAGGGAGATTTGTAAAGTCATGCAAATGCACCTGGACAAAATTTCTGGAAAGAAGAAGAGGAAATATCTGCAAAGGCACATACTCCTGGCATGGCCACCTGAGCCTTGCTTGTTTGTTCCTACCATTGTATTCCTGCTTCACCTCTGCAGCTCAGCCCCTCTCTACTGCTACATGACCCACATGCCGTTCAACACTCTTCCAGAGCCACCAGTCCAGCTGCACCACCTACTTGGGAACCCCACACACCAGCAAAGCCACAGAGTTGCTGTGCCGTTAGCAGGGCACCTCTCTTGAAGGGGTCTCACACCATCCCCAGCTGCAGCTCACAGCTGTCGTTCAATTCCTTTTATATTAGAGCCTGTACCTAGCAACCAGCTTTCCATCCATGGATTGGCGACCTCCAGTGAAACTCTTTGAATTCAGGTAACCTTCACAAAACATGCTTTTGTGGTTTTAGTTTGTTATTTATTTGCTTTCACAAATTGATGGAGTGACTGATTTTCTAGCAAAAATTGTAAGAACTTAAAACAGTGATATTCAAAAGCAAGGTGCATATACCTTCCAGAGAAAGCATTCCTGCTTGCTAATAATGTGGCCAATTAAATCCCAATATGTTGTGTGGGAGCACTACTGTTAGTAATTGTGGGTTTAGAACTTAGGAACGGCCTTGGTATAAATCACCCAGCCATAGCAATAGTCCTGGAAAAATCTATTTTATGGGCCATCAACCTGTCCTGGTATAGAGGAGGACCAATTTATCTACCAGAAAGCTTGGAGTATGATTAATGGAACGAATATATGTAATTCAGACAGACAGAAATACCCAAACAAATGTACATTAAATGCTTTCCAAGAAAAAGAGAAGGGGGGGGAATAAAAAACAATTTTAAGTTCCTCACAAAGGCTTTGGAGACCCCAAGCCTTCTAAGATTACAGTACAATATTTTTAAGATAAACAACCACATATTTCTAAGGGAGAAAGAATTTTTAGTTTGGAAAAAAAAGACTTTATTTATATTTTACAGTAGTGTATCTATATCAAGTGTCTGCTGTGTGTCAATTCTCTGCTAGTATCCCCAGGCCAGCTGGTGTGGTATGTTGCCCAAAGAGGAGGTACATGCTTAGAGATATTGAAAAGCTGTCTGCACACAATCCTGGGCAACCAGCTGTAGGTGGCCCTGCCTGAGCTGGGGTGTTGGACCAGATGACCTCCAGAAGTCCCTTCTAACCTCAACCATCTTGCGATCCATCAACTGTAACTAGGACAAGGTTATGAAATCCTAGCACAGCTACAGTCAGCTGAGCTGAAAGTCACAGGGACTGATGTTGATTTTAGTTACATTTGGTAAAAATCAGTGTAACACCATTGCTTTAGATGAAGTTCATTTGAATTCACAGTGTAGGTGACTAAGCACAGTAATTGGCGCTTTTTTTCCCTGCAAAATATGATCTCTATTTGAATAGCAGCAATTTTCACTAAAATAGTCTTTTCATGTAATCATAGTCTTTTTGTGACTACTTAGCATTCCACTGGAAGTTAACTATTGAGCTGGGATAAATGGCTGCAAATGGTGTGTGCGCAAAGAAGCCTTTTCTTTGACTGTTATAAAACGCAATCCAAAATGTTTACTGAACAAATTCAACTCCACATAGAAGTGAAAAGTGAAATACTTGGGAAATAAGGTTACACAGTTTAGGTGAGGAGGGTGTGTGTGAGCCAAGGGGACTTGAGCAGGGTTAAGTGCAGGTGGAGGAGAATCAGGGCTGAGCACGGCAGGAGGAGATGACAGGTGAGACAGAAAGGGAAGAAGTGGGTTGGACAGGACAGAGGCCGAGGAAATAATAGCGAGGGGACAAACGCTAGAAAGGATGAATGTGAGAAATGGGCTGGTATTTTACTCTTGGAAAAATACAGATCTCGGACAATTGCAACTATTTGCAAATACTTGCAAATGATTGTTAAGGTTGCTGAATTTCCCTTGACTGACTGTTCCTGCCTCCGTTTTTCTTTAAACAGGGCTGAAAGCTTAGGATTGAAATATTCTTTCTGGAGAACCAAAACATTTGCTGGGAAGCTTCTGAAGTTTCTCTGTCATAGCAAGAACCACAAAATAGTTTTCGTCGGTCAATCCAAATTATTATTTTGCCTTTCAAACCTTCCAAATACCTGACCTCTACAATATTTTTTGCATAGCTTTAATAAATAAAACATCCACATACTCCGCCCATTAAAAACCAAAATCACCTAGCATTTAATTCATGAGAGAAAGGAAAAGGAAAAAGATTCTTTATCTTTACATTTTCCTAGAAATTTCTTTCAACTCTCCAACAAGCTGCTGCCTCAGAGGTGCTCAGAGGCACTCCTCTCCCCCTCAGGTACCGAGCTTAGTTTCACAAACTGAAAACCAGGTTAGCCTGCAGTTTATCCATGGATAGCTCCCCACCAGCATTTTAGGTGCTAGTCAGCACTCTGTTAAGACAATGTGATAATGTGAATAGTAATGTAAGCCCCTCAGAAAACATCTGAGCTGAGGTACCACAGCAATTCCTCTGTGGCTTGTACCAGTTGTGTATCAGAGGGATGCACTAGCACAGTCCAGTTGTGCTGCAGAAGAGGACATAGTGTCTG
This sequence comes from Cariama cristata, assembly GCF_000690535.1. NCBI lineage: Eukaryota > Metazoa > Chordata > Aves > Cariamiformes > Cariamidae > Cariama > Cariama cristata. Next base: position 14,224 of record NW_009606889.1, on the reverse strand, counting down.
CTTCCTCCCTTTCAGGATACGAATGACCTCAAAGGGAAAGGACCAGCTGAAAGCACGGTGTTGCTGCCTTCTTCCTAGCTAGCAATGCTGCCTTTCTTTGAAAATGGGAACATACAGTACCCTTCTCCAGTGCAGAGCTGCAGGGATGGAGGAGCACCATTAGCAAGGTGATGTTAGGAAGCCTGGCCAACCACCAGCCTCCACGAGCCCCGGCACAACTCACAGGCAGGCAAGGTTGGGATGCAAGAGCAGCTGGATACTCCCCAACACCTGGGTAGGTCCTGGCCTCCACCCTCCCATGCCCTGCCATGAAGCCACCCTTGCACTGTGGCTGTACACACCGACAGCCAGTATCAGCGGGCAGCTCCTGATGCTACAAAGCCAGGTGATTTATTCTGCCCTCTCTCTTTTCCTCCTACCTGAACTGTTGCAATAGGGATAGGACAGGGACACCAGTGGGTCAAGTCCTGCAGGAACTGCTTCTGGTTTCCCAGTGAGACCAAGCTGGCTGAAGGGGTAGAGGAACAACCCAGGCCCCACTATGCCACTGTCATCCTCTGTTTCCACAGTCCCCGTACCACAGGCTACCAAAATCTGACTGCTTCTGTAGAAAAGAGCATCCACAAAGACTCCTTCATCACTGTCACAAAATTGATTTTTTTTTTTAATTAAAAACCATATTTGTTTAATCCCTCACAGTCAGAATAGCAATATTTAAATTTATGAGTTAGCGCTGGACAGGGGATGCAAACATTCAGGGAATATCTTTATCTTGCCTCTCACCAGAAATGATTTATAGTTTGATCTGACTGGTTACTTTGACATAGCTCCTTTAACCATAATATCTTTCCATTCCTCTAGTAGCAGAGATTTAGCATTTCAGGCTGAGTACATATGTTGGATAAGAACATAATCCCCAGCTCTGGGCATAGGAGTTCATGGTAAGAGGATGGCTCTGCATACAAATTGAAAGCACTAAGATACAGAAAAGAAAAATACACTAAACCCTAATATGCATATTGTGAAGGCCTTCTGGCATCAGAAGAAATAATCAGTCATTTAATTTGACATCTTTAGAAACAGAAGTACTAGAGGAAAAAAGGGAGAGAAAGAGAGAAAGGAAAAAAAAAATTGATATGACCTTCAGTTTGACACTCCAAGCAAAAGACTTTGGATAAATACTTGCAGAAAAGGAATATGCCAATATGCAAAGAGGAAAAGAGATAAATGAAACTAGACCATTTCAGTACGGGAAAAAAATCCCAGAGCTCCCATTCTACAGCCATTTCTGACAACACAGAGATGGATTTATCAGGGGGCAGAAGGGGACACTCCCCTTCCCCTCTATTAGCCTTCTTAACGTAGCACATGCATTCCTGGATGCAGACACACCTCATCTCTGCAGTTCATCTGCTCCCCCCCAGTCAGGCTGGGGCTCATCTCCTGATGCAAAAAGAGTTTTCGTTATCATTGTGAAAATTCACAGTAGGCATCCAGCAATTACCATCCATCCATCGCATAGTACCGTAGGAACAGGGGGTAGTGTTTCTGGACAAAAATATAAAGGATCGATCCCAGGCATCACCTGACACCATTAGGCTTTGTTCTTTAAATTTGTAAAAGACAAAGAAATAACGCACTATGGAAAACCAGAGTGTATGTCAAACTCCTGTACTCATATGACATGCAACTGTCAGACAATCCCTGTTTTAATAATCTATAAGCCTTCCAAATTATTAATATCAACTGAAATCATGCATTTAAATTGCATTGCAGGCAAGGGGCTCTGTGGCAGAGCCATTTCTGTCTGAAGCCCTCTCCACGCGCCCTGCAGCTCTGCTGGGCACAGCAGGGCGTGAAGCGGACCTCAGGGCCTGCTCCTTCACACCGCCCTCCCTGCGCAGCGCAGGCCAGAGAGGTGGGCGTAGCTAAACCTAGCTTTGGGATTTGGGCTGGGGTTAGAGAACCGAATTTCTGAACCCACAGTGTAAGCACAGCTGATCTGCCCTAGGCCATGCATGACATTTAGAAATTGCTTCTATCCAACTCTTTTACGCTAAATATAAAGAAGTGCAGAGGTTTTTCCTTTTTCTATAAACTCATCCGGTTCTGTGTAAGATATCTCCAGGATATCTTCACACTCTCTGCCGACACCTTTCACTTCACAAGTGGTAAGCACATTCCACAGAATAGTCTGTCTTTCTTCCCAAAAGAAATTAAATCTGGCATTGTAGGGTCTTCAGGAAAAAAGCATAATTTTGCTTCTCTAACAGATGATATTATGAGATTTATTTTTTTTTAAACTGTAAAATACGCTTTTCTGTTATTCACTGAAAGATCTGACTTTTTAAAACTATAAGCAGAGGGCTTTCCTATGGTGATATTGTTTGGAAATCATGATTCATAGAACAGAACTGGAAGAAGTAAGGGCCATAGAACAACTACCGCCTTAGGAACTTTTTAAACTTGGGGAGGAGGGTTTTTTTGTTCAGGTTTTGGTGAGAGCTTTTTTTGTTTGATTTCGGAGTGGGGTATTTTTTATTATTCTGTAGTTAAAAAAAAAAGAAATCTGTACTCTATTCTAGCATGGACAAGTAAACATCTGAAGGTACGAGCTAACGTAATTTCAAGGCAAAATCTGTGAAAAACCTAATGAATCACCAAATTCATCCTTCCCTCCAACATTATAAATCATTAGTAATAAAATGCTAGTATGATGCAGAGTCAGGCAGCAGAAGCTGTAATCACAGTCCAAAGTAACTGTTCCTTTAGAGCTCATTAAGGGTATCGAGTCCCTGTAATCTTCTATTGATTTTAGGAGCAGTGGTTCAGTTATCAATACAAAAAGCGTAAGGAAAATTTCCAGAAAGGATTCCACATATTCCCTTGAGACATATATTTTTCTGCCTTGATTTTCACAAGTGTCTCTAACTGGATGCAATGATGACCAATTCCTCTGCTCCAGCACTAAGCCAGCCAGGACAGAGGCCAGCTCTGCCCCAACAGCCTTTAATTCACGTTGCTCACAAGTAGCCCCGTGGTGAAGCTTTAATGGTTTCCGGCATGCCTAAGACCTAAGCTTGTAAAATATATGAAGACATGGTTCTCCTCCCAGAAGGGGGGGAGGGGTGTGGGGTGTGGAAATCTCAATCAAAAAGCCTTCTTGAGAAATGTGAACCTGTGCAATGAATGTGCAGTGATAGCAGATACCTGCCTGACTCTGCAGAAAGTTTAAGTGATAATTAAGGCACATTCTAACAATGGCAGCTCTAAGAATTTTATCCTTGGTGTTATAGTTCAAGCTCCAAGGAGCTAGTGAAAGCAAGAAAACCAGCAGACTTCAGCAAAAAGCTTGTGACTGTAACCCAGAGTTTTAAATTCTACAAAGAAATACAGTCTAAAATTATTTTTTAAATTAATTTAAGAAAAAAAACAACGCAGCAGTCAGGTTAATAAGACAGTTTCATGCTTTTTTTGATTCCCAGTTCATGATTTTTAGAAAGGTTTAATTGACTGTCATTCCTTCCCTGCAAGGCCCTAAGAGGTTGTCCAGAGAGGTGGTAGAATCTCCTTCCTCACAGACACTCAAAACTCATCCAGACATGGCCCTTAGCCCCTGACCTACTTGGCCGTGCTTTGAGCTGAGGCTCAGACCAGATGGTCTTCAGACACTCCTTCCAGCCTAAATTACTGTATGACTCTAAATAGTTACACATGTCCTTGTATCCTCAGAGATCCACAGAGTCCCTGCTCTATACTACAGCATTTGCCATTTTGTTGACAACCAGGGGACAGTTCTGAAGAGCTAGCTTTCTCAATTAGCCTGTTGCAGTCTCTCGCTCCCCCCTTTCCCCATGTGCCATAATTGGGCAGTGTGCCCTGTACCCCCTCCCAGCTATGCATTAGAGCAAGGAATATCAGCATTACTGTAAGCCTAAAGCAAGCCAGAAGGATAAATGAGAGGATACCTCTGATAGTCCAAAAAGTGGGCAGCAAAATATAAAGCTGTCCAGTGATACCCAACCAGACCACATCCAGCTTGTAACACTGTTGTGACTTTTTCCTCACCATTTTCGAAGAGAATCATTCCTTGCTTTTGACTTGCAGCCTTACTGCTGCACCTACAGGCAGTCCAACACGGCAGCCCTTGGCTTTCCTCACTCTAGACAAGATAGCTTGCTGTGAGCCCTGTTCTCTGTTGTTGAACCTCAAAGTAGTAAGTTTTTACACTGAGAAATATGTACGAGAAAATCTGACCCTTTCTTTTTAAGCACTATGTGAGACTCATACACCTTAGGGGACAGCAGACAAATGCAAAGATGGTAAACTATCAGTTTAGAAAACCAAATAGTATTATTCTAAACATTTCAATGGCAAGATTGATTCTTCCAGTTAAAACTAACACTAATTCAGGTACCACTAGGTCTCATATGCTTTCATAATATAACCAGCACTCATAAGGGCACAAATGCCTACTTCTGGAAAAAAATTTTATTCTTATCTGAAAGATTATTTGTTAAAAGTGGCCTGATCAGTTTTTCCTACAGTACATACTGACAATGAACAGTAGGTCCTATACAATCATTACAAGATACCATTATTAAAAGTCAATCTCCAAACAGGTCACATCTAACAAAGGTTAGCTACAGGAAGAAAAGGGATGCAGAAATAACCATGTACATAACTGGAACAGATGAAGCCTGCAAGATATGCTCTGGCATGTTCCAAAATACTTCTGTTTCTTTACCATTTTATCTCTTAATCTCATAATGTTCACAAACATATGACTGGAAGAGGGAAGATTTAGATTAGATATTAGGAAGAAATTCTTCACCGTAAGGGATGCACTGGCACAGGTTGCCCAGAGAAGCTGTGGATGCCCCATCCCTGGAAGTGTTCAAGGCCAGGCTGGATAGGGCTTTGAGCAACCTGGTCTAGTGGAAGGTGTCCCTGCCCATGGCCAGGGGAGTTGGAACTAGATGGTCTTTAAGGTCCCTTCCAATCAAACCATTCTATGATTCTATGATATTTTTTATTTGTGTACAAAATAATGTCACCTGCAACTATTCCAGTCACACTGGACCTTCTGGTGAGCCCATAGGGAAGGCATTCTGCCTCTGCTCCAAGCTAAATATGCATCATTCCAGACATTCCAGAATTTGTTTCCTCCACCTGGACACTTACCGATATCCTGACTTGCTACTGTCCATCACCTGGTGTAGTAATGCCTACCAGGAAAAACTGGTATGTGATAGCTAGGCTGTTATGCCAGCACATAAAAATCCCTTCGTCCCAGCATCACTCATGATGTCTGCCATAGCCAACTGGTCTCTGGCATGTTGCTTTGCAAAAAAGCTCCTGCAAAGTTCATGTCACTGATGACAAAAAATATATTTTTTTTTAATAGAAAGGAAAAACTGAGTATCTTCTTTTTAAAGAATATTTACAATATGCAGCAGATATGGATACAGATCCCATTTAAAGCTGTTGCAAAGCACTGCAGTGAAAAGGTCAAAATTCTTTTTTCTTTTTTTTTTTCCCCCACTTGATGCTATTGTTAATTTCTTTTGACTATTCGCTCCTCTAATCTCAAGTTTTAAATCAAACAGAAACATGTCCACGCAGAAACAGACAGGGCTCAATTAATCTCCAGAATTGCTCTGTGTGTACACCTAAGAACATATCCAGTCTTCTCTTCTTCATAGAAGGAATTCAGAGGGTTTGACCCCACCATGAGTTCCTCCAAGCAAGAGCTGCTCAGCTACTCAATATGTAACTTGAACTCATTGCCAGCTCTTAATTTGGCCGTGTATTTGCCCTTTAGAGAAAAATTATTTTCCAGACACCCATCCGAAATTACTTCTCAAATTCCGGTTCCTTTCTGCATTTCAGATAAGCAGGGACCAGCTGTATTGTTCAGATCCACATACAAGTATCTGGTATTGATGTAGAAGTTGGTTTCCAGCCATCCGTTTATCTGTGTTAATGCAGCAGTGCCAGCAAAAATAGCTATAGGTTGAAACGTACTTAAATCTGAACTCTTATTTGAACAGTCCCTGAAATATGTAGAGGAGGAGAAAGAGGAGATTGTTGGCTCTACCTGGAGAAAAAAACTCACCCTATATTTTGCCTAGTGCTAGTTATGAAACTTAAGTTTCTTGCAAAGAAGCTCCTCTTATAAAAGCAGAAGCATTCAAGTGTGCTCCTATTACACTGGCTCCAGCAGTGGATTACAACACACCAAAATTTGCCAATACAGCTACTTCCTAAGCAAGAAGATTGCTCAAGATTTATCTGATGGGGAGCTTCTTTAAGCTATCAGACTCTCAAATTTCAAAAATCAAAACCCTCCCATGGCCTTCAGTTTGTGCTACGGACACTGCACTGAGCCCAAGGTCACTGGCACATCACAGTTAGCTGTGTGCTGCATGTCAGACCTCACAGCATCACTCAGCTGAGATCGCAGGTCTTCCCACTACAGCTTGATCCAAAGCCCATTTAAAGCAACATAAAGACATCCATTGACTTCATTTGGACTTTGGACCCATTCCCAGAAGCACAGTAGACTGTCTGATAGCTCCCAGCATCCTAAGAATTAGAGGCAACCCGTCAGTTCTGCTTCCAGCTAACAGAGGTTGATGTTGCACATAGACAACAGGTGAGGCAACAAAATTATTATCCATATTCATGGAGTGCCTCCATTTCAGTTAAATGCTGGTGACATCATACGGTGTCACCATTCTATAGTTTTCATGATTTCCCACAATGCTGCTGAGGAAACCTGATGAGGCTTCAGAGCCTATGGAGTCTTGAATTACTTTTCAAAAAAGATTTAAAAATAAAAAAGCATTTTTGGTTTAACACATTATTTTGTAACCCAACTGAGAAGTAATTTTATACCAGAGATCATTTTGAAATACACTTAAGTATTCACTATGTATTCATTTATCTTTCAGAAAGTGTCATAATTTTTCTTGTTGTATTTAATAACTGCTAGTTAATTATGTAAAATCCCATCCCATCTGCTTATTCCTTCACACAGCGAAATTAGAGGGCTTGATTCTACAGTCATTACTCACAGAAGGAGAGGCATTGATTTAATGGACTTCTCTGAAAAGGGATTACAGTATAGGATCCTCTGATATTGATTTTGTGACATCATAATCTTTTCCTTAGAAGCAGGCACTGATGACTCAAGATAATACCAGTACAAGATTAGGCAGGGGTAGCCAAGTTAGAGAAAGAAAATTATTAAAAAACAAACCTCCTAATTTACAGTAAACTGACTGCAATAAAATATTAGCTATGTTCTCTGTTTTGAACAAAAGTTCCCTTTAAAAAAAAAAAAATATCTGAGTGGTGTTTCTCTCTTTCATCTCTTGCCCTGCTTACAGTTACTTTCATGAAACTATTGTGAGCTAGAGCATGTTTTGTAGGTTAATGGGTTCTCTTTGAAGGGATTAAGTCACATTGATTATTAATTATTTTTTGATGTCTTAAACTGATGTAAATGTCCAGAAGCTCTGACGAGCAACATCCTGTAGAAATCAATACCAAATAAAAACAAAAGCAGCAAACAACAACAAAAAACCCCCTCTGCTCAGCTCCCAGGGGAAGCAATTGTGACTTATTTCTGTTCGGAAGGTATACTGCCCCTTGGAGAATACCAGCAACTGGCATATATGATAATCACTTCTCAGTTATCTAGAGCATCCTTATTTTGATGTGTCTATCTTTCAGACTTCAGGCAGAGTCTACAGATATTTTGCATACAGAACAAAGCTGGGCACAGTAGTGCTAAGCAAATAACAAATAAATTAATTTCATTGCTGTTGGAACATGTTTTGTGTTTTTTTTAAGTCTGCCTTGCAGTACTTTAGGAAAACACTAATTAGCATTCTTTCTGTGGAATTTTTTCCACCAATTCTCTCTACTGTTCTTCACCACATTTTAACAGTGAGTTAGGTTGGGGGTTTATTTATTTGGTTTTTTTCTTACTTAAGTTTAAAATTTCTACACCATTTGTAAGTGGAATGAGAACTAGACCTTTCCTTCTTGTTTGGTAGGTCAACAAGGAGTAAAGATTTCCCATGTTAAAATGACTTCCATAAGAAGAAAGGGGAAATGATCCTGATTAGCTGTGGTGCAGATAACAGACACGTGCCACATGGCAGATTACACAAAGGTAAGAAGGCAGCTGGGACAGTCTGTGGTCTGCTCTGGGGACTTCTCTCAGCCTTGAAGAACAGCCCCTTCTTGGTTGATTCTAGGGATGTGTCAAAGAAATTATTGAAAGCTCTTAAAATTGAAGGAGTTGCTGATCTAATAAACAGCTTAGTGACTGGGACCTACCTCTATTATCCCAAAGATTTGGCCTTTGCATTATACAGTCAGAAGTCAACATTACTAAATTGGGCACCTACAGGCTTATAGCACACGGAGCTACAGTTGCTCAAACCCTTCTGACATGACTAGAAGACCCATGTCTCCACCACCTAAAGAGCACTGAGGCTAAATCTTTTCAAAGTCACAACTGTTAGACTGACAGGCAACATTATCTGTTTTTCCCAATGTACTTAAAAAGGAATTTAGGATTTCACATCTACCCAAGAGATTTCGTATCTACTCCCAAGAGGTTCATATCTACCAAACAGCTACCTCATGTTAAATCTCTGGCTGACAAGGAATAGCACAGACTTGTTGATTTCTGTTATCTCCATTCAGCTCCTCTAAAGTGCTCAATCCTAGTGCTTAGATGTCCCACTCAAATTTTCCAGTCCCCAATATTATGTTTTGTACTCAGTGACAGTGCCTATCCCACATAATGTCTGTTTATGTCCCTGCTGTCACCTCAAGACCAGCATACTAAAAGCTGAGTGTATTAATTTCCTTAAAAACATCTCTCCTGCCAGCTCTCTTCCCAGTTACTATCAGCTGTGTCACCAACTTTCCGATCACCGATGCTTACTGTAAAGCATTTCTTCTCTAAATACATGCATATAACAGAAGAGAAAATGCAAAGATAACCATAGTAATTTGAGCACAGCACATACTACTTTTGCTCTGGTACAATGTGCTGTCTTTATGGCAAGCCAGACATGATGCATATCATTTTATTTCTGGAACTCCTTCATTTAAAAGCCACTGTAATTTCCTAGCATAAGAATGAAGGAGTACCAGAAGTGAAACGCATCATGTTTGGCTTACCGTAAGACAGCAGACTTCTTCCTTAGGAGTTGCTCCCTTCACTGGCTGTATTCATTCAAGACTACACAGTGCTATGAAAAGCAAGGTAACCTTTCTGCTCAAGTATCTCCTATTCTCTATTCATGTTACACATGGCACATGGGATAGCTAGTATGTGTGTTGCCACATTCCTTTCACAAAGATTTTCCTCTTTTCAACTATACTTTGATAGAAGCTTAATTTAAAAAGTTGTAATAGCTTTTGTGTGCCAAACATTTAATGAGCCATTAATTTCATTTTCTTAGACTCTCATGCACTAAACTGTGTAAACATTAACAATATTTGAAAATCTTTATCAAAGTTTGAAGCTTGATATTTTTCTCTACATTGCAACAAATTACATTTTGCTACAAGAATAGAATCTTTAAAATCTTGATTAACGAAAAATGTAATCACTAATTTACTAGAAGCTAAGAGTGCTCAGGAGGACAAAAATGATACATTATTTCTCCAATGGAAAAGGCAAATAATTTTAAAGAGCACTTAAAATCAAAGTTAACTATGAGCCTTGTAAGTTGTTCAGTAAAAAGACCTGTTTTCAAAGCTTTATTTTTTGACATTTATTATCCTGATCGATACGCCTAAGTAACAAAAGCTCTCTTCTCCAGAGCTGAGACTGTCTAGTAAAATTAGTCTCAAGACGGATTTACACAAGACTTTGTTCAGTTTAACATTCATTCTGAACCTCTGTAAGGTCATTTCATAACCTGCCTGGACTGTTCTGCATGGTGACATCAGAAACGCAGAGATTAGTAGGCTTCTCAAGTTCAGTCCGCACACTGTCTGTGAGTCCTTTACTGAACTGCCACGGGATCACCACAAGTCAGTCTTTATGCAGCATGGTTCTTGTCTTAACTCGAATGAGGGATCACCCTTGAGTGCAGCTTCTGACCAAGGTGATACAACCTAGAAATTGCCTTAGTGACCTCATTCAATTTGAGTCTGGAGCTCGTAACTCCCACAAAGATGAAAGATCTTTTCTCGATGGTCCACTATCATTTCACCACAATGAGATCAGAAATTTGCCAGAGAGTAACAGCAGACTCTTATTCCACTGGCAGAGAGGGTTTTGCAAGTGCCTACTACAGTTCCATAAACATGAGTTGGCATCCAAGCATCCTCTTCATGAGTTTTGCACTCTAGAATCACCTTGGGGTAGAAATAATCCATGAAAATAATAAAATGAGAGGGAATACGACTTACAGAAGGTTTGGGTTAATGATGATCATAATAGATTTTTTTTTTAAAGAAAAGTGTATGCTTTTGCTGGGAGGATGCTTTTCTCTTCCATATGGCTTGGATAGTCTCAGACTACTGGTAGGCAGAAAAGTTCCGACTGTTTTACCTCAGTAGCTCCTCTGAGTCTGTCCCATGGTGAGGAAACCTTACATTAGTTTTCCAAACAAAAATGGACTGGTAAGATAGAGGGGTTTTTATTTTGATACTAGTAGGACATGGTCATGGGGAAAAAACAAACAAACAAACTTGTTTTCTCAGTAAGAGATTCAGCCAGCATCTCTTAGCGAGAAGAGATGCTAAAAGAACTCCGTACCCAAATTCACAGTGTCCTTTCCCCGCCCCCCTCCCCAGTCAGGAGGAAACAGTGGTGAAACACTGGGGGTCCCAGCTGTGAAATCAAACTTTCTCTTAAAAAGGTTTCTCCCACAGAAAGAGGGAGTGTCCTGACGGTATGGCTTTTGCTTCAGATTATTAACATTAGATGCCAATATTCTTGAAAGTTACTCCAACAGAAACACATTTCCTTTGTTGAGTAAGGTTGTGTTGGGTAAAGTCTTAAAGAATCTAAACCTCTTTGAATGCCTTGGTCCATGTAAACCTGAATTTCAATTTCATTATGACACCAAACGCCATAAACTGATGTAGTACGGGACCAAAGTCTACCCTGCTAGACATAAAAAGTTGCTAAAGAGAAAGAAAGATGGGTTTGCTGCTTTGTATGCAGAGCCTGAAGAGCATATATAAGACTGATATACAAAGACCTCAGTCTCCTGGAAGTGAGATGCATTTTTTTATTTGTAGACAATTTTCCTGAGGAGTGTCATCCCTCCTATTTAGTCCATACATGGAACTACTGTGATAACCAGTTTCCTCATTGTTTTCCTACTGAAAACATTGGTCAGACTCTCTGGGAGGTGTAACAGATTGTAAATTATGTCCCAGCATCAGGTTAGGCATGTTTAAGATACTTTTGTCCTCTACTTAAGCTCTACCTTGTCCCACACAAATAATACAGCAAGGAAACATAACACCACCCAGGTGCAAGCTCCTAAAAGCATGGGACATATGACATATTGATCATATAATCCAGGGCAGGACTTTACCTAGTCAAAGCTCAGCGTAGACATGACTAAGGGAAGGTTGCTGGATTGCACTTAGCAAAGATGGGAAAGATAACATCAGTCACTGGGATCAGGGAACGTGTCTACTTTTTATTGTTCTTTATTTAGCTGAAGTACAGCTTTTCCTTTTAGCTGTGATCAGCCATGCCTTTGCCACATCAAAATGACACAATTACAAAAGCAACCTGCTAAAGACTATGTCTTCCAGCCATTCAGACTTCAACACCGGAGAACACAGACCCATTGCAAAATGACAATATATTAAGTAAGAGATTCCTACAGCAGAACTGCTGGAGGCTTTTCTCTGAAGCAAGACACAGCCCTGTTCCTCTCTCAAGTACTTTAAATTCATATTAATATCTGAGGTCGCACACACACCACCTTTCTTCTGCTAATTTCTAAACTATAAGAAAGTTATAGAACATAAGAAAACCAGTGAAGAAAGAGAATGATAAAGGTTCAAGATCACATTGCTGTATTTCTGTAAAAGATTATGGTATTACCCTGGAGCACAGAAAGTATTCACATCGCACTGAAAAACGGGACTAAATATTACCAGCCCATGGGCAACAATATCCAGCACATGGCATGTAGCAGGCAATATCCCTGTTTGATCTCCCTTTTGCCACTGACTGTATGAGCAAGCTCAGACAACATGAGGAGCTGGAACAAGCTGACACTATTACTTTACACCATGAAATAACAACAATTGAAAGGGAAGAGAAGATGCGCTTTCAGCAGTTTTATCACTGTGCAAAGGCTGATGATGATTTTACAAATTGCCAGATGGGCATCAAGGCCACATCAAGCAGATACAGCTTAGCAAGTGACATTTGGGTTGCTAATGTTGAAGCAGCAAGCATGCAAACATCAGTTTTGCCTGTCTTTGGATTCATCAGTTCAATGCTGCTGCTTTCTCAATGGGATTAACTTCCAGGTGAAACATTAATTTTATAACTTGAGCCTGGATATTTTTAGCATTGCTGCAAAAAGTTGGCAGAACTAAACAGCACAAAACTGGGGAATTGCCTTGTTTTGAAATTAGCTGTTTTCAATTATTTGTCACTGAAAAAAAAATACGCAGAAATTAAAGAAAAGTCAGTGAATTTCAGGCTCAGGAAAATGGCCCTGTTCCAGCAATCTAAAACAAGCATTGCTCTTGCTTCCCCAACTTCTTTCCTGTAACCGTATTTACTTTAGGCATCCTCTGAAGTCTCAGTTCTCCTCTTATTGTAGTGTCTAATAATAATGTACAAGATAACTAATTACAGTAGACTTGCTATCCAACCAAAGTTGTAATGCTGTCATAGATGGTGTTACTGATGCACCTCTACCTTGAGCTACAGCTTTACCTTCTCTTACACTACAAGATTCTGCTAATGCTTATCAGCTTTCTTTGTCATTGCAGTCCTGGGTTTGTCTGAGTTTTATCTGCCTCCAAAGTGATAGTTACTTTCCAACAGAATGAAAACCTGAGGCCTTGGCTACCTTCAAACCTTACCAAATTTCTTGCAATTTATTGTTTATTTTACAAATATGGTATTTTATAAATTTAAACTACCTATTTCCTGTCTTGCTTTACCACAGTAATTTTTGTCACAGTACTGCTAGTAAAAAGAAAAAAAAAAAACACAACAAAAAACCACTGCCAAAACATCTTTATTTTTAAAAAATGCCAGCATTCAGGGTAATACGAATTCTGTGACTGTGGGATAAAACAGCTACTTAAAACTGTGTGCACTTCTCTATTAGTGAACAAACTAGGCCCTTCATCTTTCTGCTGGGCTGTAACATCTACAGTCTTTCTTAAGAAAAAAAAAAATCACCAAATTCCAAGGAACGAAATTTTGTCTGTATATTAACATTTTATCTTGCATAAATGTATGTTTCAGCAGTTATGAAAATGAGACAGCTGACAGTTGACTACTATATGTGAACAGATGCTACGAAAGCTTCCCTTTAAATAGTTCTGTCAATGCAATGTCAATTTTAGAAGTGACACCACTGCTGTTGTAGGACATGATCCTGCAAACTCTTATTCACACAGGGAGTCCTACTGATTTCCATAGAACATTTACATTTATAAGACTCTGAAAGGTCAGGTCCTTAGTTGCAGAGCTCTCCTTAACAGCGACCAACAAATACACAACAAAGTTTTTAGCAGAGCTGAACGCTGTACTTTAGGGCAGTGACATTTATAGTCAGCGGTATTCACCTAGGTGGCACATACATTTTCTTTCAGAAGTTACACAGAGCATACCAAATATGCTTGAGGAACCATTAAAGGAGCAAAAGCGTAAAGACAAAAAATGTCATGTGAAACCAAGCTTGCAGTATTAAGCAGAACTTTGAAAAATTAATCTGCCAAGAAGATAGGCTGAGCCTGAACACAGCACAGTGCTGATCAGAAAGCAATGTTAAATTCTGCCACGATAAAACCGACATGATACAGCACCCGCCTCTTTGTTGGCTGCATTTTCATAACGGTTCTCTTGCGGGAAGGAGGAATGCATGAAAGATAAGAGACCTTTAACGGGGGAACACGTCGCGGCGTGGTGCCTCTCCCCGGAGCCAGGGCGGCAGCCGGGGCAGGCACCGGGGCGGGCGGTGCTGAAGGA
>NW_009606888.1:0-12252 GCF_000690535.1 Cariama cristata | reverse complement strand
GAGCACCCCTCAAGTGCTTCTTAGGTCTTTGGGTGACATTTTATCAGCTGGAGAAAAACCTCCCCGTCGCGTACAAATGCTCTTTCGAGCAGGGCAAAAGCTCTCTCCTCCGGACAGACAAAGGGTGGAGATGCACACAGTTTTGCATCGATCCTGCCTCCTCCAACCCGCTGGGTGCTGAGACTCAGTGGAAACTTAATCCCCGGGATTAAAATACGAACAGCAAAGCAGGGTCACCCCCTATCTCCCATGGTTTCCCAGGGAGCCCGGCCCCCCCCGAAACACCCTACAACCGTCTTGCCACCAGCCCTGGCTCTGCTCCATGCATTGGCTGAGATTTTTCCCCCCCTCCAATGTGTTTTAGTCACCAGGTTACTAAAAAACCCCCCAAAGCATGCAGGAAACACTTTTTTGAACACCCAGACCTTGCAGCCGGCTCGTACCACAAGCCTCGAAGCAAACCGGGAAGTCGCTCACTTGACTTATTTCTCATTTTCCTTTTTTTTTTTTTCCTTGGGGAAGGGGGAAGGGACTCTGGGATTAACAGCCCATCTGACCTACCAGTGGTGCCCGCACATGAATCAAGCACAATCAAAGGCCCCAGTGTCAGCATTAGCTTGACCCCTACAACTGGCTTGGGGCTCGGTGCGTAGCGAGGCCTGTTCTGGCCAGAGCAGCGTGAACCTTCCCCCGGGTTATTAATGCCTGCCGAGGGCTCTGCCCGGCCCGGCCGAGCCCGTCGGGTTGGGGTTACAGCCACCTCACAGCACCCTGGGGTGCGGGGCCCATGGGGATGGACCCAGCTCTGCCCCGCTATGGCCCCACGGCCCCACTCGGCTGAGAGAAAACAGGTCTCACCCCTTCCAACCGTCCACTCAAAATCATGGAGAAGAAGGGAGGTGGGGTTTTTGATTTTTTTTTGGCAGGGAGGGGGGTTCATGTTGTTTTGTGCTTAGTTTGTTTTTCCCCTTGTGCTCCTGTCTTTTGCCTTTCCGTGACTTATTTGGTATGATTTCCCTTGAGTGGTTTTGGAAGGAAAAGCAGCTGTTCACATCCCGTGGGACCCTCTGCAGCCAGCAGCGTGGGGCAAGGCCAAACCCCACGGGAACAGGCAAAGTCCCAGCCCCACCATGCCGTGATCTGGGACTCACATCCCAGTGAATGTGCTCCAGACCTGGCCTTGATGCTCAGCAGGTGCTGAAGCATGGAGGAACTGAGCTTTGTTAAAGTCCAGACAAATGCCCCATGCCATCTTCCGAAACAGGAGTGGGACCTGAGCACATCCTTTAATACTTTTTTTCCTCACAGCGAGGAACAAAGAAGAGCACATCAGTCAGCTCCCAAATCGAATCTTTAGCAGGAGAGCGCTTCGTCTGCAGGAGCTGATTTTGATACGAGTATTTCAGAAGATATCCCGTGATCCCTCTTTGCAATAAACTTTCCCCACGTGAATTAGCAAGTGATCATCAGGAGGGAAAGCCATGCCGCCCTGGCTCTGCAGGAACAGTCTCCAAAGGGGATGGACGTGGTCCTGTCAAAGTTTCAAGCTCATCCTTTATTTAAATGTCATTTTTAATGGAAATAGCATAACCTCCTCTTCTCCCCACCTAGTCCAACCTGGGCTATTTTTATTTCTTTCGTGCGTGCTCTAACTTAACTTTGACTTTTGCTTTTAACTTCCTCCTTCCAAATAGATCTAAATAAAATCCTCCTATTAAAAAAAATAGATGCCAGCACTCTCTCAGCAACACTTGACTCTTCAGTTTCAACAAGTTATCGGATATTTTGTTTTCTGCCACAACTGGATGAGCGAGGGCTGGCATGGGAAATGCTGATGGGAGCTGGGCATGGGTCTGCTGGCTGGGGGGGCTGGTACCCAGCTCTAAGCATGGATCATGCTCCTCCTGGATTTCTCCTGGCGTGAGAAGAGAGCATCAAACCAAGCTGCCGGAGAGCTCAGTGTGCCCAGAGATCCGCCTGAGCTTCCTGAGAGTGAATTCAGAAGGGAGGCTTGGCCCTGGATGTCCACCCAGAGCAGATTTGGAGCCAGGAAGAACCATGAAGTTGTGGCTGCTTGAACCAGTTGCCCTGTCTTGGATCATCACCACCGGTCAGCCAGACACAGCGGACACGGTGCCACGGCTCACAGCCCTCGCTCTGCCCAAGCCTCTCTGCCACCAGATTTCAGAGGAGCAGCACACTGCTGGATTCCAAAGAGCAGCCGCTGCCCAGGCTGCCTGCGAGCCACCTTCCCGGGGCCAGAGGGGCTCCTCGGCACAGCCAGAGCAGAGACAAGGTCACCGGGACAGAGCAGGGAGGGCAGAGCCACCCATGGCAAACACCGCCCTGGCAGGGCTAAGACCTCACCCTGAGGAAGTCCCTACCTGGAGTCCTCCCTGCCCCAAAATGTTCTCCCATGGCTGCACCTGGGAATGTTCTGTAGCACCCGTGGAGCTGGAAATATCCGTTCCTTGCACGCACCACTGATGTCACGACACAATCGTGGGAGAAGATCTAGAGAGTTAGGTGTCCACTTCAGCTTCAGTGGGATGCAAATACCTACGTTTCTGCCAGCTTTTGGAAAGCTTGGGACTAAGAGCTGTTGCTCATCCCAGTCGGTAGCTTCCGAACTGGTTCAGTGGTGTCTGTGCAGTCCCTAGTGCATAAGTGTCCTTATTACACCGTGCCGCCTCCGGGCCGGCACCACGTCCCACGCTCGCAAATGGCCCCAGAGCAGTACCCTGGGGAGACCGGTCACGTCAGCCCTGATCCCCTCACCTGGTAAAGGCGACATCCCTGCGTCTCAGACACTGGGCAGGAGCACAGAAAGTCCAAGATCTCTGTGCAATTTTGGACCATTTTTTGAACAATTGTGGGCCTATCCATAAAACAGTAGAGCAGTTTGACGCCTTTTGCAACGTCATTACTTAGTACTAAGGTCTTGGGTAGGACAAGTACTTTGAGATCCCGTGGTGGGCTCATCCACCATGGAAAGAGGGGACTTCAGCATCACACAGCTTTGCAAAAGGATGCAAGAGAACGAGTGTCTATTCTTTCCCTCCCAGCCCCTCTCTTAATTCTATCCAGAGCACAAAGGTGGCTATATTAGTAAGGTTGGAAACTCAGCAGCCCTCTAAATTTGGGTAAGTCTTACTAACAAGCGCTCTAAAATCCATCTGCCTCTACAGACAGGGTTAAACTGCAGCCTTGGTAACTCTCACTGCGATTGCTGCCGTAACTGAGAACAGAAAGTTGAATCAAAGGGAACAGAGCTGGAAAAGAGAGAAACGGGGCTGGGACTGTAGGAAACAGAAGCAAATTTGTCTTGAGAACAAGTCCTTCAGTATCCGTTAGCTGGATTTAAGTGGTACTTCGGACTTTTACAAGCCCTGTGCAAGAAAGAATTTCATCGGAGGCAGGGAGTAGCTGCTTTATGCTAAATCAGGCACGATAGATGTACCAACCCTGAGCAAGGTTCCTCAGGCCAGGACCTCAAGTAAACCCTCCAAAAAGCTTTGTCTTGCTTTCAAAAGACTGAGATTGATTATAAGCCATAAATCCAATATACCACAGCTGTCTGGGGAGTCTGGCAAGAAAAAAGCAGCAGCTCCAGCTAAGCAATGCATCTTTACATAAGAAACCTGGGGTATCTACAGAGGGTCCTCCATCCAGCACCAGTCAGGTTGTGGTGGGATGGAGGTACCTCACCCATCAGAGCATTTCTGCAAAAAACTGTAGCCTTTCCATTTCTCCTTCTATAGGAAGTCCTTAGCACACATTTGGCACAGTTTACAAGGATGATGATGACAACGTGTTTCTCCTAAATAAAATCCATTTTTAAAGAGTACATGTGCAATTACTTTGGGTTTTGGCCTGTATTCAGGAAAGAATTTCCCCTCGGGTCGGATTTGGCAGGGACTGGTAAGGTTTTCTTGCTTTCCTCTGTAGGGTGGGCCATGGTCCACTTCCTAAGATCATCTGGACATTTTCACCTAACAATTTCCCTGCTACTGCCGGGACCCGGGACACTGGCAATGCCCTTGATCTCTCCTGCATGTTACAGTTTTTGTGGCTTTTGGTCTTTTGTACTAACGGTCTTAAATTTGTTATAGGGTGTTGGGAAGTGTTTTATGGCCTGCAGCATATGCAGTGGATGTTCTGGGGACCCCTCTGGATCAAGCGGCTGTTACATGGTCACCTGTAATTGTGAGCGCCTGTACTCGATGAGGCAGGTGGTCCCTCCTCGTGCTCTGTCACCCCTCCCTGATCTTCCAGTAGCAGGGCTCTGACATCCAACTACAAGGTAACTACACCCAGCGTAGTCACGTGTGACGTCTCCCCTTTCTCTTATTCGAAGTGTGATACTTATAAACCAAGGTGATAGGGGATATTAGGATAATAAACAAGGTGGCAGTCCCGAGACTGGGAAATTATGAAACCTGGCCTCTGCTCATGTCTTGCCACCAACTGATTGCATGGGACCCTTCTCTCCTTTACACTCCCTCAATGAGACATTTATATCATGCATGTTACCCCAGGCTCCCTCTGAGACAAAAGAAAGGTGTTTTATCTAGTCCTCCGATAACAGAGAGCCTTGACAATCAGTTTTAATGAAGGATCTGCTTTTTAGACCTCTTAGCCCTGATGAGCTTAGCGCTGTGAGTCTGACCTTTGCTGGGTCTCCTACAGCGCAAATGGCCAGGACAGATCCATCCATGTTAAGCATAAGACCTTTGAAACCAAACAAGGCATGAAGCGGTTACGGCACGATGCCTCGCACTCTGTGACGCAGGGGTACGTGTTTGGGTATGTGTTTCACCCCTGGTTTTATTATGAAGATCTCCATGCAGATAAAATAGGAGAGATGCTGCTGTCGCCCTGGTCATTTCCAAGAGTGGAAGGTAACGGAAATAAGAGCCATCCTGCATAGCAACTCAGTCCTAAATTGCTAAATTTCAGCCTAGGCAAAAACGGTGCCTGTGGATCAGGAATGCTTTACGGATGAGGCACCACCCTGAAGCTCGTACCTGCCTGATCCGAGTTCTTCTGCTACTCGTATCTCATCTGCCTCTCGCAGAGAGCAATGACTTTGTTTAAAGCCCATCGTGCTCCTTCAGACCTCTACACTTCCCCTCCTAGAGAGGACACAGCTTCAAGATCGCCTCCAGAAACACAAAATATCCAATGGACAGAATTGCTGGTGCTAAGCCATCGGGCGTGCTTGGGATCAAAGGGGTCTGTGTGCTCGGGTCCTTGGCCATGTCCTGAGCTCCACCTCTACAAACACGCTCTGCCCCACCGGGAAAGCTGCTCCGGACCCAGCAAAAGGAACACCCCCTCCTGCTGCCAGACCCAAGGTGCAGCACAGATATATTCCCCCCTAATCCTCCAAAGAGAAAAACAAACAAGCAGACAAACATCAAAACATTAACTACTCCCCAAATTACCCAGACTACTGCTAATTAGTATAAATTTACAGGAGCTGCACTACTGGAAGTGAGCTCAGACTTTAGCCCTGGAAATTACTGGGGACTGTAATTTTCTACAGTTTTTCTGAATTTGTAGAAATCTACAGGAATGTTCCAGTATACTAACTAACTTCATCTATATTTCTAAGCCTTCTTTATGCTGTTCATACTGGGGTAACCATGAAGGTCACAGGCATGAAATCCAGCAATGCGTTCCCTCTCAAAGACTCCTGTACACAGCAAGTTCGACGATGTGTGTCCAGAGAACCACGCAGGAGAGGGTGGGGAGCTCTCTAGCCTGATTTCTTACACCTCGTTCATCAGCCCTTACTGATCAGCACAGATCAATCTTGAGGGCTCTGGAGGTGTTCATCGTGTTTGGATTTCGTTTCTCAGTTTCCCCGTGGAATTACCAAGCAGTGATTTTCTGTGTGCGTTACGAAGGTTTGGTCTCGGCAGAATACGACGCAATGCATTTTTCTGGCAGGACAAGCTCTAGATCTGTTTGTCGCTGTTCTTTAGAGAAGGGGAAAGCGATCTGGGTAATTCCAACCTTGAGTACCAGCCTGGGTTTGCAGCATCCATTGGGCTCTGCTATCACCCACCTGCCTTAGCATCTCAGCAATACCACAGAGCTTCTGCAGAAAGGAAAATAGAACCATCAATCTAATACAGCATTGACTAGCAGATTATTTTGCTACGTTGAGTCACCAACTATTACAGTCTAGCAGACTTTCCTTCCTGAGTAATTCTCACACATTTAGATCCCACTTCCCGTTCCAGAACTGGAGATAAGATCATAAATAGCTTACGTGTGCTTAAAGAACGGATACGCCACAGTAACAGCAGGTAGGCAGACAGGTAGAGAGACAGACATGATGATAAGCCATACATCTGGCATGTAAGTATCATGGCAGTGGAATTACCATTCCCCAGCCAAGTTTCACGCTTTGGGGAGTTGTTTTGACATGCTGTCAATGCCGCACCAGAATAACCTGATTTATTTCCCTCATTCTCTTTGAAAAGGTCTATTTGGTGCCATTTATTTTGCACTCACTTACTCGCCACCCTATCAAGAGGCGGGAGGTCAGCAGGGTCACTCCTAAGAGAGTATCACGTTCTGTACAGAATAGAGAAAACGCTCTAAGTTAGCGGGAAGGGAAGAATTCATGCTGGGGCCTCCTTTCAGCCTCTGCTCCCCCACAGCGGACTCGTATACCTCTTCCCTTCCCACATCCTTGCTCTTCCTTTCCAATGGAAAAGCCAGTACCGCTGTGGTTGCTATCCCCCCAGCAGCAATCCCTCCCCCCCAAAAGAGCCTGCTTCAGTTTTGCTTCATTTTCACCTCTGTCGAGCCTTGGCCAGGAATTCTCAGGACTCCCGTCTCAATCCGTCCTCCCTGTATCGCACAGTAAAATCCTTTAGTCTTCTCTGTCTTTGTATATCAGATAGATATCGAGTCCCAACTGACCGTAAGAGGAACTGAAGGTACCACAGTAGACCAAAGAGAGACGCATTGCTCATTTCTACAGGAATCGTTACAACAAACTAAGGCATTTTTAGGCAGAAAGTGCATGGTGGGTGCCCATATTGGCACATACATGCCCATAAACACAGCACTCGTGCCTGGTGCCCAGTTCACATGTCAGCTGTCATGCTGGTTTTGCCCTGAGATAGCAAACCTGACATCCTTCCAAGCTCACCTCAATCAGGCAAGAGACACAGCTTGGCAAGAGCTACCCAGGCAGGGACAACTGCCTCCGTCCCATGGAAACAAATCATCGTTGTGACAACAGATCTGCTCCTGAGACACTTTGAATCCCCAAACCGTTGCATCAAAAGTAGACTTGAGGATCAAAATGCAGTAACTTCAAAGGCAGACAACACAAGAGAGAAACCATGAGGGAGTTATGCGACCTTTTTTCTGCTTCTGGAATGTGCCATGGATGGGTAAGGCTGGCACAGGAGTAGAAACAGAGTCAGAGCCTGGCGGATCCACCTGAAGCCAAAGGAGCAGCCCAGAGAAGCAGGGAGCACAGGCAACTCTCCAAGCCACTTGACTTCAGCAGCAGAAGCTCTGAGCTGCTCGGTAGCAAGGCAAGACCTCCTTCATGCTGATTAACATCTGTTTTATCACTGCCTTCTGCACACATGTAGTCTTTGGCACTCTTTTCTCGATGGTTACATCGGTCAGGAATATTGCCTATGTGTCCTGCGAGCGCAGCCGGAGCTCCAACAGGACAGTTTTAACCAGAGATGCTTCAGCTAGCACCTTTGCTTTGTTTCGTTCGGTAGTTGGGGAACATCTAAGCTCAGTACTAGGGGGTGACTGGCCCAGGCATTAGATCATGGAATAACATGAGCTCTGTGTGCAGCTGAGAGCCAACACTTGACACTCACCTTCTTCCATCTTCACAGCCCGGTACTTCTGCTGCTCCAGCCCCCAGGCCTCCGGTCAGTTAATCACCCTCACACTTGATAGCTACTGCCTGTCCTGATGTTTCCAAACACATGAACCCACTCCCCTGGTCCTCTACGCAGAGGAATGAGCGTTCCACTCACCACATCCCGTGTGTCTCGGAAATCAGTAGAGCACTGGAAGAATTACATATGGTTGAGATAAGCACGGAGGCAAAGTATAGACCTTTACGCAAAGGTCTCCTTCCCCCGAGACTGAGCCAGCAGTAAAAAAGAAGAGGCAACCTTCTTGTCTCAAAAAAAAAAAAAAAAGAACAAACCACTTTTATAAAAGAAAAGCCAACAACCAAAAATAGAAAACAAATACTATCAGGAACAATAATAGCACCCTAGAAGTAGCAGTCAAAGAACCCCGGATTGTGATCTAAGGTAACAGAAACATAGCCACAAAGTCCAAGGAAAAAGAGGGAGATACTTCTAGCACGCACGCTGCAGAATTCCCCCTGGAAACGCAGAGGGGTTTGCTTCATTTCCTCTTCAGCTTTTGCTGAAATATCAAACGGCACAAAAGCCCCCTCTTTGCACTGAGAATACAACTGTTGAGTGCATAAGCTCTCTCCACATCGCGTTAGGCACATTTCCATTCAGCAACCAGCCTCTTTCGACTCCCATTCCTGTTTTGAAAAGGAGAGAAATCTGAACCGAGGAGCTGGTTTTGACAGTCCTTTATTTGCAAATCTGCTTGTCTTTCAAAGGCATTTTAGCTAGGAAACTTCACTGACAGAGAAAACAAAGCTCTCACCAATTCCTGCATCTGTCTAGAGCAAGGACTTCCCCAGAGCTTGTCGAGGAAGCCCTCTCCTCCTGTTCCCCACTGACGTGCCCTCTTTTCCCTTTCCCACTATTCAGTCTGAGCCCTTCCACATCCTTATTATTTAAAATCCAGCTGCTCTTCCAGTCTTTAGCACCCAGATCTGTCTCCTCTTCCGCTCACAGAGGTCTTCTCCCAGAGCTCCATAAGGACCGCTTCCCATTCCACTTGTTCCTCTTAAATTAATACAGTAACTAGATAAAAAGGTTTTTTTTTTAAAAAAAAGGAGAAAGAATGGCAGATAAGCTTATAGCTGATCTTTCAGGCCATAATTTAGAGCCTAGACTGACAACCAATGCTGTAAAACCGAGAAAGGCTGAGGAAGAGGCAGGCAGCCTTTCTGACCGATTCACAGACCAAGGAGCAGGAGAGGATGACGGCCACATCATGGTAAATCTAACAGGTTGGTTGAGATCCCCAAATGGGGCTCTTGAAGACAAGAGTTGAATAAATACTTCAAGGCCCTTCTTAATTACTCTTTTTACTATGGTGTTTTAGTTACCTCAAATGGTGCGTGCGGAGGGATTAGTAAATAATGCTTTCCATTGTTAACCTTTCCGTATGCTTTTTGCTGCCCTGCCAAGATCTGACGCCCTCCAAAACAAACAGAAAATACGTGAATAAAGACTTTGTCAGCTCCGCAAAGTGTTGAAACAACAGCAGTGCAAAAAGGCTCGGTTGTGTTAGTTTGATGGATAGGAGAGAACATCCCCAGCATTCCCATTACAGGATTTTTTTATGGTAGCAATTGATACTGCGGGATTAAGAGAGTGGCAAGATCTTTCCACGTGTGATTTTGTACCGTTTCCTGCAGCTCAGAGGCTGTGCCCTGCTTCTTGCAGCACAGCAGGGCTGACAAAACTCTCTGAGGTGTGTGTAACGCTGCTAGCAACGCTCAAACTATTTGCCTTTGACCATTTGGGATCCACAGAGGACATCCCGGTAGTCCAAGCAGCGTTGCCTGGCTTGCTACCTTGTTTTAAGCCTTGCTGCCATATGCTGAAGTATATAATCTAGGTAGCTAAACCAGCATCGCCTGCTTTCCTAACGTCTTTCTGTGAAAGCAAATACTGTGATAAGGACATCATAGCCCCAGGCATGGAAGGAGATGGTGTGGAAGGTCACGCGTGGCCAAGAAGTTGTCTTCAGGATAACCTTTCCCATGAAATTGTGGGTTAGTGGAGAAGCAGCGACAAGAAGAATGGTCAAAAGGGTGACGGTATGAGCATTGGCCAGCCCCTGGCTCCCACGATAGGAGGAGAAGGGACCACAGGATATTTCTCTGCCCTCTTGCAGGACGACAACAGCTCCTGAGAGCACAGCAGTGCGCTGGGTGCAGGGCATACCTCAGCCCTGCCAAGAAGAGGACACCCACTCTCCGCCTGACCTTGGGAAAGCTGGAGAGGCTCCTGCCAGGAGCCCTCACCCTCCCGGTAGCATCTCAGCCTGCTTTACCCACCTCCTTCTCTTGGGCACTGCCGGGGCTCTGAGCCCCCGCTGCGGGGTGCACTGCCGGGGGACCGGGGCAGCACTAGAACCACCTCCATCTGGGGCTATTTTTTCTCCCCCTCCCCGCTTCGTATTTACATCGCAGCCCTATTTCCTGCCAGTTTGTTCTTCCCAGTTTGTTCTTCATTGCAGGGAGGGAAAGGGGGGAAAAGGAGTTTCAGTGCCCAAACCCCGAGGTCCTTCCGAGAGCTTTCTCCTGCTGCAGAAAGTCCCTTCATCATCCCTAAGATTAACATAAAAGCGGCTGAGGTTAATATCAGAGAAGCCAAACTATAAACTGAGAATTATGCTTTAGCCTAAATAAATCATCGCCTTCGAGGCCAGGTGGGGAGAGGAGGGGGGGAAGGCTCCGGGGACTGCTGGGACCCCCCGTCTGGGGCTGGCAGCAAAGGGATGCGGTGCAGGGGCTGAGCACTCAGAGGCCTCATCTGGCTTGCTGGGACCAACCTCCTTGGTGCTACCCGGGGGGAATCTGCCCTGCTTTCGGGGGGGCTCCCGGAGGGACAGCCTCCCCCCACCCCAGGGCCGCTTCCTCTCTCCCTGCGGGAAATGCCCCTCTAATGATTCCCCTGCCC
The DNA here is from genome assembly GCF_000690535.1 of Cariama cristata. Lineage (NCBI taxonomy): Eukaryota > Metazoa > Chordata > Aves > Cariamiformes > Cariamidae > Cariama > Cariama cristata. The sequence goes on along the minus strand of NW_009606888.1, from coordinate 1,411 downwards.
CCCTGCTCTGCACTTTGTCAGGCCGGCTGACTTCAAGCCATCCTGCATCTGTTTTGCCTAGAGAGCCACGCTCGCCTACATTTTAATAAACCCTATAATTTACACATTTCCCTCATACCCTGTAATTTCACCACCCCGAGACACAGCGAAGGGAGAAAGCGCAGAGCTGGGAGCGCTCGTGGAAAGCGCTGCCAGAGAATCAAGAAATAAGTAGAAGGCTTAAATCTGCAGCAGTAAAATAATCCAGGGGAGGGAGCCAACAATGACTGAAAAATAAACATCTCCCCCTGCAAAACCCGCAGCCAGTCCCGCTCCTCGCAGGCCAGCGCTGCCAAGAGATCGGGTGCGCTGGGAAACGTGCCTGGGGACTCCAGGAAAAAAAAATAAAAAAATTGATATGGGTTATATGGACCCCTTTTATAAGGCAACTGTTAGTGGTAACTAAGTTTAAATTTATACGTTCAATAAAGTCTCTTTCCCCCCCCCTCTTCCAAGTGCCAGAACCACTCAAGGAAGCCGACACACGCTTCCCATTTGAAAATGTGTTATTTGACCATTTTTATTCTCTGCTTTTGTTCTCCGGGCTGCAGCCCCTCCAAAGGCGAGGGGGGGCATTTCTGCGCCGAGATCAAAGCGGCCTCTGTGTATACACACACTCGTGCAAATTATGTATTTGTGATCAAGTAACGCAGCATCAGGAAAAGCTAGGCGGGCATGTGGGAGAGTGAGATATTTACACAGGCCTGGCCAGAGGCAGGGGCATTATTTTAAGTGTTTTTCGCTGGTGCCAAGTCATCTGTTCACATATACGCGTGTGCGCGTAAAGATGATGGAGAGACCAGCTCGCCAGAGCCAGGAAATTCAGCATTAACCCCCCCGATTCTCCAACATGTCCTGCCCGGACTCCTGACACCCTCCAAACCTGCTTGTCCCCCCACTTCACTCGTGTCGTGGTGATGGTGCCGTTCAGGGTCCCTTTCACGGCGAGTCACGATCACACATGAACCAGGACCGCAACGCATGTCGGCCCCTCTCGCTTCCCCAGCGCAGCTTTACAGTGCATATAAAGGAATATATATATTTCCCCTATAAAGACGCAGCTTAACCAAGGGGTCTCAAGTTCTTCAGCATCAGGGGGAATATAGAAAGAAAAAGAGAAAAGAAAAAAAAAAAAGCAAAAAAGAAAAGAAATCTGGGCTGTGCCGTGGGCTCCCCAGACAGGGAACGAAACGCTCCCGCTCGAGTTTTGGGGCGGGAAGGGTAAAAAGCGGAGAGTGAGGAGGGAGGACCGAGGGATGGGGGATCCGCCGGGACTCCGAGACCCCCTGTTCTCCCCACCTGCGGGGGGGTATTCCCTCCTGCCCCCGTCAGCCGGGACCAGGGGGAAGAGAAAAGCCCCCCCCCCGGGGGC
>NW_009606887.1:0-23337 GCF_000690535.1 Cariama cristata | reverse complement strand
GTTCCTCAGCGCTCCGCCGCGCCGCGTGCCAACGCCATTTCCTCGCCGATAACGACTGCTGTTGATTACAACACGCGACATCTGCCCAGATGCAGAATGATCACAGGGTTCAAACTGCGAGCAAATATGGTACAGACCTCCCTGTGCTGCTGGTTCAGCATGGTGTAGCTGCTAAACTCAAGAATTTCTAGATCAGATTTACTTTTTTTTTTTTTGTTTTGCCTTTCTACTGGTCACATGGGCTTTGCTTCCATTTTTTCCAAAATTCCATATTTACTGATCTTTCACATCTTTAAAATCTTAACAATATTAAGTTTCGTGGAAATCACAGCCACAGTTCTGCAAACCATCCTGGGTGCGGTAACATGAACGATGCCATCAACTAAGCCTGACAGGGAGAATAAATAGGGGAGTGAGGGAGCCTGTGCTACAATACTGCTAAGATATAACTTATTTTTGCTCTCCCTGTTTACTGTTAACATGAGGTTCACCACTGCAAAATAATTGTGTGTAGGGAGAGGGGCATGTTGCCAATGAAATGAAGTGAAAGAGATAAAGAGGAAAGAAGAAAGAGCTGGTTTCCTTCCTATTAAACTCTATGCTTCAGGGTTGGCGTGGCAGGGTACAATCTATAGGAACATGTGACATAACCGTGAAAAAGATTACAGAGATGTTTTTGGCAATGTCCCGTTGGAAAGGTGGCAGTGAAATAATGCGTGGTTCATCGACTTTCCTAGCCAATTGGGATGCTGTATCAAATGCCACCCACTCGGTAATAAAAGCATCCTGTGTTTTTTTCAGGACGTTCTTTGGGATGAGGAAATTTTGACGTGGACGATGTGCAGAAGGCCCCCTAGACTGTCTGAATTGGTCATTGTTCTGGCTTTATTTCATTGGTTACTTTTGTGTAGTTTCCCAGTTTCCAACTTGGGGCCCCAGTTTATTTCTGTTCAGAATAAATAAATAAATAAATAAATAAATTCCAGCTGGACTGGAGGTCAAATCGGTGTTGCAGACTTTAAACATTGGTGTGAGTGCTGCTCACATGATTTATTATTTGTAAACACTGACCCTGATGTTGGCCCTGCCTGTTCTGAGATGTTTGCCAGCTGCTGCTCGGCCTCTATCAGATTTCACTTGGTTGTACCCTGCCATTGCTCTTGCAGTGCAGTGCCTCGCTGTAGGATGAAGGAAGAGGTGTAAGGGGGTTCCAAAGCGAGAACTACCTGCTCACAGACCTTAGGGTCCAAATCCACATCTACCACTCGCCTTTACTTGTCTACGTGAAATCAGAGCTCCACAGTGCCGTGCACTGGGCACGTACCTAGTCAAAGGCACTCTTCACCCTCAAAAACTAACAGTCGCGATCGCTATATGGGAATCCTGGGTGTGAATCCACTCGGGATCCTGCCTTAAGGGCTCAGCCGTTAGACAGGAGCGATGGGTAAACACGAGATGATGTCCCACACTGATCCTTCCGTGCATTCCTTTGGTGCTCCTTGGGCAAGGAGAGGCGAACGGCAAAGACTCCTACTAAGCTTGCTCAAAGCTGAGTATTGCCAGCTTTGCCGTGGAGTGATGCAGGATGGGTGGGCAGCACAAAATCCTTATGAAAAGCATGAAAAATGGACATTACTGGACCTACAATTTTCCTGCAATTATCTTTAATCTTATCTCGGCATTACTGCTTTGGTGCTGGACTGACAAAGGGGCACTGTAGACTTTGTAAGCCAAGTCATTTTGTTTCATCCATTTCTTAATAGAGCCAGACTTATTCCTGAAATAAATATTCTGCAAATTTGCAACAAGATTTGCTGTATTGTATGAGCATATCAGTGTAATTTCCTCTGAAATGCACAGACTGAAACATCTGCTACTTCACTAGCATAAACCAGGCAGTGGTAGATGCTGGATCTGGCACTTTTGTTTGACTTTTATTGCTACTTTGTTGTTTTTTTATGTTCCTGTGGCAGATATTTCAATCTACTAAGATTTAGGCTGAAAGCCAGCACAAGGAATTAATATTTATTGTCACTACAGAGTTCTTCTATTTGACAAGGTGCAATTGTACCAGTAGGTATGGTGTCAATCATATTCCAAACAGTCTAGAAATGATAAATCTCAAGATTCTTCTGGCTTGTTTCTGATCCCCCTAAGAAGCAGGCTTAGGCTGTTGGGATTTTTGGTGCTCAGGTGGGAAGCTGCACAGCAGGAGGAAGAAAAGGAGGGTGTTATCCATGTGCAAAGTGCAATTAGTTCCATTTGTACCCATGCTCTGTCCCCTGCCTTGTAAGGATCTTATGTATGCCCTCTTCTGCCTGGGTCTGAACATAATTGTGTTTAAGCAGCCTCTCTGTGATGGTGGTTAACGATTCGGATGCTTTTTATTGCATTCTTTGCATTCGGTTAGGTTCTGATCAGCAATGTCTAGACACATGTTGGGGCAGAGGCATGAATCTGTTTGGAAATTGAACCTGCAGAGTCAGAATTCATACCTTTGTGTATCTCTTGCGTGAACCCTGCATGTCTTTTCCACTGGAAGATGTCAGAGAAGTGCAGATGTGACCAAACACAGCGTTTCAGGAGGCTAGTGCTAAGAATATATGCCAGTGGTGCTTGGAGCCACATCTGAAGCTCTCTGAAAGGAAGAGGAATCTTCCTTTTGGCATAGGTGACCCTTCCATCAAACTCTACGTCATTTTGAGGAGTTGAGCATGTGCCTGGAGGTGTCTGTGACCTTCTGTGAGGAGCTGGAGCAGAGCTGCTGGCTGGCACTCTTCAGCATTAGTCCTGTGGCTCACCAAGTGAACCATAGAGAATGTCCCCTTCACATGGGCAACACGGGATAGGTGGGTGGACATGCGGCACCCAGCAATTCTGCTGCTTCTTTTGGCAAAAGATTGCTGCCTTCTGTTGCTGCCCTTAAACGTTTTGCTTGAAGCCTGGAGGACCTAAATTTATTCCATGAGGTCTCCATTCTGCAGTTCAATGGGACATTATATTCCACCACATTTTACGGGATGCTGAGAAACTGCTCGATTACAATTTAGTTCAGTTTTGTTCTTTAATTAGTCTAGACTGGACTTTGTTCCCATCTGTTCAATAGAAATCTCAAGTGACTCATTCTTAAGAAAATATCTAAGCTCTCATCCATTTTTTTCTGAGCTATACAAGGTATTTAGTGTAGTCTCTTCCCCTTCATATGTTAAAAAGGCTGAACCAGTGGAAAACGGCTGAACTTGCTTGAGAGCGAGGCATAAAGCCCCAGGAGGTAGCATATGTCCTGAGGACTTCCCAGCATCTCAGCTAACTTTAGACAACATAAACTGATCCAGCTGTCCTTGCTGTCTTAACTTCCTTTGGAGCCAGAAGATGGAAATTTTACCCCAGAAGTGAAAATAGTAAACCCGCCTCAAGAAATGCTATACCAGAATTTTTTTCCGAAACTGTCACAAAGGGGAAAAAAGGCCCTCATCTCGATGATGGTCATGGAGTAGGACCTTCCAGGTTTTCAATCCCAGAATAAAATGCAGCCATTCAAAGGCTCAGCTTTCAGAATAACATTATACTTGCTTTTCATATTAATTTGAATCATTTTTGAACAAGTAAATAGGCTGTTGGAGCAGAGGAAGTGTGGAAGCTTTTTTACAGTCTCACCCCTAAAAATGCCATTAAAGTGGCAAGCAAGACATCTAAAATCTCTGTCAAATGGCAGTATCCAAAGGAAATATTTGCAGATTGTTGCTATATAAATAATCTGTAAGTATTGCTCCTGAATTTTAAATTAACTGTACAGTCATGGCTCCATATTCTCAAGATACTGAGGACTTTTTGAGTAAATGTATTTGAGGTGAAGAGTCATTAACATGACAGTTTTGGAGAACACAATTTATTTCATATGGCTTCAGATTTTTTTTTTTTTTTTTTGTGGGTTTATTTTTTTTCCTCATAGATGCTTTACTGATATTGTGCATGTCACTTGCCTAATTTGGGAATCATTCCTGGTTCCTGGTCTGGAATGTGGGATTTCGCAACTCTCTTCTTCAATGACATCATGTGGTTTGTTCTGAACCCAGCAGTAATAAATAAGAGCAGGGGGAGTTTACCAGCCGTTCTATAATAAACGTTTTATCTGAATAGTCATTCTTTGGGGATCTGAACTAGTTGGTGGGGTTTAGATTTTACCTAGTAAGTCACGTTTTCTGTGTATATAGGACAAAGAGTCCCACTTGGATAACAAGGAAACTACATCTTGGTTTCATCTCCCCCTTAGCAATGGTTGATGTGAAAGCCTGCACTCCCGAGAGCTTTGGTAAAAGAACAAGACTTCGAGAAGTTGAGAGGAAATTCACAGTCAGTGAAAAATGCAGAAAGTATTTGGTTTCCTTTCTGATGAGGGCTTGCTTTTCTTTCCTCATACAAGCATGAACCTTGAGGAGAAGGCTTTGCTGATGGCAGGGATGGGATTTGGTGTAGCTTTTCTCCCTGTTGAGCTGTTCTTCCAGTTCACACCTATTCAGTATCATTATACGTTTCAGCTCTCATTAGCAATTTCACTTTCTGTGGAACAGTCTGGTGCTGGCTAAATAGAACTAGCAAGAGTGTTGCTAGATGCAATTGCTTCTGGGAATGGCAGATTTCTGTATTTATGGAAGTCTGTTAGAAGAGCATCCCCATTTGTGGGGAAGGCTCTTCATGCATTGCTTAGCAATGCATATGAAGCTCAGGCTGCCCTTTCCTTTGTGCTCTCTGATGGCCTCCAGGCAGCACCCAGATGTATTTTTAGCTCTCAGAATAGGAGAGAATTTGCAAGAAATTGTGCAAAGAAGAAATAAGCAAAGGAGTTGAAGCTCGCTCAATCATTGGAGTTAGGCAAGCTTGATTTGCAGGAATAAATACGTGTTTCTGGGTGAGAAATGAAATGTATGCAAAATGAGGCAAACTGCCTTCCCAAGGATTTTCTGCAGAAGCAATACACCTTCTGGACAAAGACCAGAGTTCCAGCAAGGAAAGAAATAAAGCGTAATATGTCACAGGGATCAGTGCTACATGAGCACACCTCTGACGTCTCAAAACTAAAAACCCAGGCTACTAGCAGAGATATAAATTCAAGGAGCGACCAGGCCTCGATCAGAGAGTCTTTGAGCTTGGATGTCAGACAAGAAAGCACATGGTAATTGCAAGGATTAATCATTCTTCCAGTGACTATCGATAGGTAACCTCAACCAGCAGTACAGTAGAACTGCAATGCCTCATCTATCACAAGTGGTCTGAGCGCTGCTGTGAGCCCTATTGCTAATTAAAGACCAGTGATCTAGAACAAGCAGTAGCTTTGGGTATATTTGGACAAGTCTGACTCCTTTGCACATTCCTAGTTAGCACATTATATTAGCCTGTTGTTCCTGTAACCCTCTAAAGCATTTATGGCTTTTTACAGACACTTAAAAGCCAGTGTTATTGCTGCACAAGGTTTGCAATTTAAGTCTATGATAAGCAGCAGGTTTCTTTTAAACAAAGATTGGTGGAATCATTAAGCTGGGGTGCAGAGATTATCTTTTCAACAGGTCCTACAATATCGCTACTGTATAAAATGTCACAGTGTAGCAGTTAATTTGAAAAAAAAAAAAAAACAACAAAAAAACAAGGAAAAGAAGGACACCGGTAAATCACAAATCTTTGTTTAGTTTGGACAACAATAATCAAAGAACACAAAAGCCTATTACGACTTTGCCTCCCACTGCTTCGCTGCCTATTCGTGCAGTATGTCTTGGCTGCCCCGCTGAAGTGCAACCTGAAAAAGGCTGAAAAATAATTCAAGTATTTTTTTTTTTAAGATAATTTGCAGATTGTGTCCTTAGACTGTTTTTCTTCATCTCAGCTGCATAAAATAAACTCATCAGGGTGGTAGCTGCTAATCTTGCAGCCTCAGATGGATTTGGAGGTTTATTGATGATGTTAAAGTGACTGCCAAGTAGTAGGACTCCATCCAGAATTACAAGTGACCTGGATGTGAAAAAAACAGAATTGGATTTTAACCCCGATGTATACTATCTCCTGGTCCAGCTGAACTGTTGTCACCCTCAGACAGGGCACTTATTTTGTCATTGCAGGAGAGATAAGTCAGATCAGGTCAAAGGGAAAATACGTGTGCTATATTAGTATTTCTCATCCATCAGTACCTGCTTACCTATGTCTTACAAGTCCTGCACAGGCATAAGAAGCAGAGAATCCACCTGAGCCCTTGCAGGATGCTGCACTAACACATCATGGTCATTGCCACTGTGAAAGCAACTCTGGGATGTCTGCACACCATTCATCACGCAGAGATCCCTTTGGCGCGCATAGCTGCTCTCCAGAAAGCCTGAAGCTCACAGAGTTGCTGTGTGACTCACCTATCCATCCCATGTGGAACATCTCACCCTGACTGGTGCCTTTGGAGAAGTTATGCGCTCTCCCTGTGCCCACCATGCCTGTAGGTTGGAGTGACCCTGCTGATCCCGGGTGCTCTTTTGTAAAGCACTTACCGTGTCAAAGTGCTACAGAAAAGCTAGTTATCAAGAGCAACATGCCTTGCCAAACATCTGCTTGCAGTTCACAGGATTCCTAACACCCGATGGAGCAGGGATGAGGCAAACTGCCTCCTGGCTCTACTGAAACATTCCCCTTTAAGCAGCAGCAGACTTTAATTCTGTTTTAACAGAGCAATGCCTGTAACTGTCGTCCCAGCATCGGCCTTTCCCCTGGAATGACAATGATCTTGATTTGCCTCGAATAACTCTCCGGGTGGAGCAGCTCCCCTGGAAACTGTGAGATTAAACCCTTGTGGCATCTTGTTACAGGAGTCAGCGGTTAGAGGTTTATAGATGCACAAGTGGCACCCACGCTCTGGGGAAGGTAGGGAAACATCTGTTAACATCTGCAGCCGGGCTTCCAAATCCCCAGTGTGAACCAGACCTAAGACTGTTTCATGACAAGATGGATACCAGGAGGAGGACATCCCAAAAGGTGTATTGACGGGGGAAAATCCACCAGCTCTTGCTATGGTTTGTTGCTTTCAAAAAGGGCTGAATGCTGTGGCTCGTTAGTGGAGGTTTTGTTTGGTTGTTTTTGCTGTGATTTCCAGAGAAAGATTTTTCTTGTTTTGCTTTAGAAACGTGAAGCCTTATCTTTGTTTGGCTGGAGGGTCTCTAAGGATGAGTGGAGAAGTAGTAGGATTGTCACCTTACTAGATCAAAAGATAAAAGATAAGCCATCAGGAAAGGAAGGATTATTTCTGAAATTGCTAGAAACTCGCTGTTGCTTGTTATCACCTATTTAACTCAAATATCAGAAAGACACCTGGGGTAAGAATCTAGAATCTTCTGTTCAGAAGATTCAAGTATCTCATCACTTTAAAAAAACCTCACACCTACTTTCCAACCTGTTTAAAAAGCAAAGCAGAAAGGGGAAATGTCTTGATAGTTCTCAAGTAACTAACATGTTTTTTTTCAACTAAATTTTTAAGTGTCTGTTACATATGAAGAGTAGGTGTAAAATATATTTGTTTCCTTTACAGAGCACCTTTAAATCAACTAAATAAATGTCACTTCCCACTACACAAATTGTCACTTAAGCCAGCCTTTGTGAGCGGCAATTTCTACCCATCTCTTGTTTTTGCTGCCTGTAACACCATTTAAAATATTTTTCAGCATCACCCTAAATACAGCTGACAATTTTTGGAAGCAGGCACTTGAAATAAGGTTGGCTGTAAAGAATTTGCCTGGCACTAAACATCTGCTGTCAGTGCTGTTATCAGCAGAGTGCCACAAACCCTTCCTCACCTGTGGGATGCTAATAGGTTTATTGCAGTTGAGATGAAAGATGTCTAGTCCATAAGCCTATCCTGTTTGTCCCCATTTTCTTTCCCAAATTCAAACACCTGTGAAAGAATGTAGTGTTTATGAAGGCTGGAGTCTAACAGCACTGTTTGGAGCCAAACATAACATACAATCCTCCCTAAGGAGGCGAATTCACTGTGGTCCTAGCTATGAGGATTTGCTCATCTAGCCTCTACTCCAACTCCTGTCCCCTGCCAAATCTGCTATGCCTCTAAATCCTGAGCACCAAGACCCCTACAAGCACTTCTCCTGAGTCAGATGTACTTACTATCTTCCAGTGTACCATAAACTTCATTTCAAATCAAGCTCCTTAAAATTTCAGTCCTAAACTTTGAGCATTGCTCTGCCCAGTGAATCCTTACTGGTAGGGTGAACCTTGTTAGAGCATTAAACCTCACACAGTCCAGGGAACAGCATACCCATTCTCTAGAAGAAGGGCTGATAGAAAAATCAACTCATTTGAATTCAGCTTGGAAAAATTTCCACTTTATGTCATGCTTGCTGCCAGCGGAATGGAAAGCCTTTTTATCAGACTAAACCTTCTCCAAATCCCCGGGCAGTGGGTAATAATGTCTACTTCTATAGTGCACTTCAAAGCCTTTCTTCAAAGCCTTCACTACCTGCACAGCACCATAATGACCTTTATTCTACAGAGAGATAAAGCCACACTCGGGAGCAGTGTAGGCCAATGGAGTAAGGTGCAATGGCACAGGATGCTCTGTGTACCGATCTGTACGTAGCGCTTTGGCTGAGCTATGCGAGTGGTAAATTGGAAAGTGCTTCTCGGTCACAGAAAAATGAAATCACGCAGACAGTTGCTCCACAGGCTAGTGGGCATTAGCTAATGCCAGACAGGCAAAGGTCATTCCTCTGCTCCCACCTAATACAAATCCTTTAGCACTGGGTGCTCTGGGGCCACCTAAAGCAATCAGGCATTGGGTTCTCTTGTCTCAGTTCCCTGGCTGTACTACTCCGTCCTACCATTCCTCCAGAATATCCTTGCCTGGCGCTGGTGTAGGTTCTCGAAGGGAGAGATGCCACAGCATGGCAGGGAAACCTGCACAGAAGAGTTGCTCTGGACTGGCTACATTTGCCCAGTTTCCCTAGGGCTTACAGATCAATGATCCATTTGCAGTTGAGAGTGTCCCTAGGAGTCCTCTGCCTGCTCCAAGTCCCCTTCTCCTCCACCCAAGAGAGACTGAGAGATGGGTTAAGGGAACTGCAGACTACCTGCATGCCATGGCAGATTCCGAGTCCCAAACCGTGTTTGGGATCTCTAGAATCCCTCCTTAAATCCAGCCCCAAACACTTAAAACAAAGGAAAGACAGTAGACTGTCTTTGTGAATTCACACTTGTGAATTTTCATCCGCCAGCAGAGGAGTGAGTGTAGATTTCACAGAAATAAGAGAGAGTTAGTTACGCTTCCCTGAATAATCCACTCTTGTCAACAGAGGTTGCTAATAGAGGCTCTGCCTGAGCATTTGGATGGAAATTAATGCATTGAGGAGACAAAGCCTGTGCAGTTTGCAGACATGACACTAGCTCAGTGAACGGAAATGATACACTGAGTTTTATTATAGAAGATTCTTGGTAGACATGGTTATTAAATATCTTGTCTGCCAAAAGTGCTAAAGGATTTGCTGTTTTCCTTCTGGCTTGCTCTATCACATATCTCTAGGGCTTCAGATGGAGCATCTCCCCATACACTGCACTTTTTAGGCTCTTCCCTTCATGGCATGATCTTAATAAGCATAGCCTTTAAAGCCTATAGGCATTGACAGATATAAGACTTCCAGTCTGCCCAGCTCTGAGATTCATTGCACTGAGATATTTTCACTCTAAATTTCTAGTCTATCCAGATTCCTTTGCATTATCTTTCTAGTTTCCCTGGTGTTTGTGATCCCTTTCAACTTCATGTCACTTTTGTGAATGCCTGTCATCCTTTTGTTCAAACCTTCCTTAGAGTCATCAATAAAAATGTCAAAAAAACCCAAAGACCTGATCTCTGTGATGCCCTAATAAACATAATTCTATAACACAATAACTCTCTGTTTAGTATTCCTCTCTGTTTGCAGCTGCTCAGCTGTGATTTGGCCCATGGACTATTGCATTCAGATCATCCAAAGACCTAAATTTTATGATATGATATCAAATGTTTTACCAAATCCAAACACACTCACAAATTTTTAAGATCAGAAAGAAGCATGAGAGCATCAAATCTGCTCCTTTCAGTCCTCAGTTGAGTTTGATAATGGATATCACTAAAGCATCTCTTCCAGAATATCTGGAGTTGAAGACCTCATGAGATGGGAAATCAAATAATTTGCTTCATTAATCACATGCATTGCCCTTTTTCTTTTAAAAAACTTCTTGTTAAATTTAATCAGACTTTACTTTCTAGGCATTGGGTTTGTGTTTTCTTTCTCTAGATTAAAGATTGTCTAGTATTCAGTTATTTCTCGTTATGCTTATTGATGTTTCATGCAGTGATTTTATTTTTTTTTTTTACTAACGCTGCTCTTGATTCTGCAAACTCTTCTTTTCATACATACCTCTGTGTAGAAGTCAGTCAGTCTCTGTGATGAGGAGGATCTGCTTTCATCGGGTAATTTGCAGACTTTGAACTAGAGTTTCTCATTCTCCCCATAAACATCTCTCTCTCCACTCTGGCAAGGCTCCCTTTCCTGCACATCTTGCTATGGCTTGTGGGTTCCCTGATGTACTTCAATTTTCATGTCTCCATAATTTTCGATCATTTAAAAGCTTAGGTAAGGTTCAAGACTATCTTTAAACAATGGTCCTGATTCCCTGCTCACTCAAATGTGGGCAAATGCAGAGCAACTGCTTTGAAGTCAGCAATGGAAAACAGGTATAAATGTCAGGGGAGACGGACACAATCTCTTTTGACATCTCTGGAGCAGGTCATGCAGAAATAGCATCCCAAACAATATCTATGGCCAACTGTTCATCATGTGCCTGCAGTCACTCTCCACATACCTCAGATCCCATCTCGCAGCTGACAAGAAAACCAACTAATCCAAAAAATGGAATTACCTAATTTTCTTCCCCATTATCTGAGGCTCATAATAGAAATGTGAAATGATTCGCTGTATTGCAACAGCAAAACCAAAGACGCTAGTTTTCAGATCTTGATTCTCACTACATCGTATTTCCATTTGCAAAGGTCAAGGTCAAGCCTGGTGGGTTTTTTTGTTCAGGAAAATCTCCCTAGAGATTAAATGGGATTCTTTTGGAGTTAAAAAGAAAATGGGATTCTTTTGGAGTTAAAAAGAAAAAAAAAGAGCCCCAGGATTTATTTAACGGAAAAAGCCTACTTCTCAGGTGGTATAATTGAGGGTAGTTCTGCTGACTTACACCAGCTGAAGACTGGGAGCACCCTGTGCCCATGCTCCACTGCCTCACCCCATAAATTGTGGCCAGGATGATCTAGGCTTCACTCTGTCCTTTCATTTCAGCCCACAAGGGCTGTGTCATGCCTTTCTCCCTGGGAAGGACAGTGACTCACCTGCCATGATGTGGATTTGGGGATTCCCCAGAGCCATCGGTGAAGGAGAGACAGGCAGCCCTTTCCTCACACTTGTACTTGTGATGGATAGTAATCCCACAGGCAGGAAATCAAGAGGAAGAAGAGATATTTCAACATTTTCTTTACTTGCTCAACCTCTGAGTCCAAATATATGGGTGTCTAGGTCTGGGCTTCAGCTTGAGAGTTGTAAATAAGGACCTGTAAGCTATCTTAAGCTTGTAAATCTCCCCGTCATCCTGAGGAATCAACTGATGTCGTCAGTCAGACCCACCAGAACACACTTCATTACGCTCATTACTTGGGGTTGAAAGCAAAACTCCAGCGCAGCCTGAAGAGCTGGGACCTCGCAGAGCAAACGGAAAGCGGGGTAAGCACGGCACCCATAAGGAGCTCACGGAGCCGGTGTCACCACCAAGGCAGCCGGCAGAGCTGAGGTGCTTCCTCTCCTGGGCTGTAGCATTAGGTGAGCGTGGCTAGGAGCCGGTTGCGATGCCGTGCAGAACCGGTGGTGTGTTCGGTTTCCTGGCATCGAGGTTGCCAAGGAAGCAAAGTCACAGGATCTCCTCCACGACCATCTGCGTTGTCTTATAAGGCATCAAATATGTCAAGGAGATTTCTCCCCTGGGCCATCATCTAGACGCTTGCCAGTGTGTTTGACTTTCATGGTAGTGAAATGCTGTAAAGTTAAATGAATTATTCCAGAAGCAGAGAAGGTGAAAAGCTCTTTGCTGTGAGCTCAGTGCCACAGCTGTAGGAAATGATTTTGCTCTTGGTTTTGAGTTTCACAGTGTCAGAAAGGCCCACATTTTATATCTGAATGCCAGACCTCTACATCCTTGTTCATGTGCCTAAATGAGTGTCAGCCCCAGGCTATGAATTCAGGCCAAGGCATGTTTGCCAGGCCCCTGCAACAGCTTTTCATAACATGCTGCTCTCAGACCGGCTTCCCCAGTTGCGTGACTTCCCATGCATGGCACCGCTTCATAGGCATGCGGGTGATGGAGGGCACAGGACCTGCCTGCAGTTTAGTGATGAGAGCGGTAAGGACATCCTTTCTTCCCTCGCCATCATTTCGCAGCAGGGGCTGCAGCGAAGCTGTGGAAGTACAGGTTTCTCTGGGGGGCCAGAGGGATGAAAGGGAACAGCTTCTGTGAACTGAGAAAGGGGCAGAGTGAGTCAGGCAGGAGCACTGATCCACATCCTGCACTGTGAAGGTGCTGTACAGCACATCGGGAGCTTTTTGGAGAGAGAGGCCAAGCCCTGGCTGGCAAAGTTACATCCAGACAGTTGCAGTGATGAATGGGATGTGATTCTTGTAGCAAATGTGCTCCTGTGATGGAAATCACTTTGCTGGAGAATTGATGACGCTCGGCATAGGTCAATTGATCTCTCCCTGTTCCCTGCCCCTCCGCCCTAAATCCTGCAGGACATAGAGACCACAGCTCATCCTCTACCAGCCCCAAGCATCGCTCAGGTTGCAGGAGTGACTCAAGGCATCTGCAGGGGCTTGGCTCTCTTGGAAGGATGGACGGTTGTCCAGATCCATTTGTGGGAAGCTGAGAGTTGTTCGGGAGCTTTGGGAGCCTGACTGAAAATAGCTTTGCAGCCCTCACTTAAAAGGTGCCCACGGCTGTAGGGAGGCTCAGTGACGTTATGCTGCAGGTTATGCAGTCTGGGCTAGATAAGCAGATTGCGAGGGAGCAAAGGGGTCTAGAAGAGGATGTTTCTTGGTTTGGACTGCAAATAAAAGTCAAAGTTGCAATAGGGCAAATCCTTGGTGGGAAACAGCAGGAGGAATGAAAGCTGGAGGCTTCTGTGCTACTGTGTGAAAAGGTGTTTGGGATTCCAGGGATAAGATAGTCCTTTTAAGCTCCTATTTCATTCTGCATCAGGGTGCAGTCAAGAAACAATATGGGAACAGTGATATGACTTGGTGACAGGACTCCAGTTCTTAATGAATAGGAGGTTAAATCCAAGCAATTTTGTAACTTCATTTTCACAAGTTCAGGACCATCTTGCGGAACCTTTGGGGATAAAAGAAGGAAATTTTCCTCCTCATTGGAAGCATCATTGCCATGTGATGCAGGCAGGCTGGGAAGAACTATGGAGCTGCACGTGGTGGAAGAGCAATGCCAGCCTGCCTCGGAGACGGGTGTTGCTGCAGCTTTCTCTCCTGCTATATTTCAAGAGGTTTTTAGTAACTCTTGGGTCCTCTTAAAACAGATTGTCTGAATCTTGGCAGTATATTTTGAGCGCCCAATTTGTTTCATGGCACAGAAGCATTTGTGGACCATGATGTTTCTATGTCAACACGTGCTTAAGGAGGTAATTTTTTCACGAGAAGTGGCAGGGGTTAGAATCCAGATCAGAGCTCTCTCCACATCATTATTTTTAGTAAAGGGCTTTTTTAATAAGACATGTTGATATGTTTTCTCTATGTGGGATTAAAAGCACTTCAGGCTCATGCACAGAATTTCGCTTTATAAATCTGTGGGAGTGCAGATTTTCTCCACTCTTGTCCACTCTTGTTATATTGCCTTTGTGAAATGGGAATAATAAACCTTGTCTGCCTCCTGAAGGGGCAGAGAATTAACTCTTTGAAGTTTGTAAGACCATATAAATGCCTTGCTATTATTAAAGTTACTGCTACTCAGGGCTTTTAAACAGCTGCCACATTTCACTTCAGAGGAGGTTGCCTTGAACTGGTAGGTGAAGCGAACACAGTATATCAGGGTGTTATGCTGAAAAAAAGCTTTGGAATCTGTTAGGTTGAAAGGCACTATATAAATATGAGTTATTTGTAGAAAAGGATTTTATAACCCTATCATTCTCCTCTGGTGTACCTCTTAATCTAAGGGTTTCAGTATCCTTTATGAACACTTAACAAGACCTATATTAAGCTTCAAGCTTCTTCAGTGCACATATTTTACATTTCCATTGAGTCAATGCAGCAGGGACAGATCCATTTTTTTGCCCAGCTTACACAGCAGGTCAGCGGTGGACCTGACTGGCCTGCTTTGGTAATTAGTAATTCATAATAACCCACTGAACAGAAAAAGGCAAGAGAAATGCAGTAGCTTTAGGAAGAGGTGGCCTCTCGATGCTGTCATGGTTTTGGAAGATTTGCCACCTCTTCCTCTCCTTGCAGCTTTTCTAGGAATAGGTAAAGACAGATGGTCTCATTTAACAAATGTAGCTCCTGCTAAGTGGTTTTGGATTAGAGGCACAAGGGCCAGTCTCTGAGCCTGGCGTCTCTGTGTTTGATCTGCATATACTCGTTCCCATACCTTACATGAATACTAGGACAAGGATAATAAATGAAAGCCTGTGAGTGTCCCATTTAATGCAGTTATGGACACACAATATAGAAACTGAAGCAATGCACTGGTATTTCAGACAATTCTGTATTCAGAGTGCCAGACTTTTGATTGCTAGAAGATGTAAGAGCATTTCTTGAAGGAAGATACATGAGGATTTCACTGCTCCTAGTGTCTTCATTTCTACACTGGGACCCTTTTGAATCTGCCTTGAGTCTTTGTCAGCGGTGCAAAAACATTTTTTCTAACCTTTCATTTAGTATTTCTGCTTGAGGAAGAAAGAATCAAATTTTGATCCATGATACTTCAGCAGTGCAGAATGACACTGATGGACAGTAGCTGTTTCAACCTGTGTCTGGTAACCCTCTCGGAGCTTTCAAAGCTGTAGAGCAACAACAGGGCAGTGAAGATCTCTGGCCTTTCTCCGACAAAGGCTCTTCTCATTTTGTCCTCAAGATAGTGTGTATGGGAAGGTAGAAGTGCATTAATGTGGAGTGGAGGAAAGCTAAGAAATTAGTTGCTTGATTTTTCTAGTGTCAAGCTTAGACCAAGTTCTGTAAGCCAACAGAGGCCATGGGAATGCATGGACAAGCCCACGGTGCTTCTCTGGGCACAAGGTTGCAGGGAGGTTCTCCATCACTCGGTGACCCATCCCCTCTCCGTGGGAACCTTCCAGGTCCTCGTGCTGGAACAAGGTCTGTGTGTACCGTCTGTTAGGGGACGGAAAGCAGCAGGGTCAGAGTCCTTCCAGTCATCTCTGCAATCTCCTTTCAGGCCTCCCAACCTTGTCTTTATCTTTGTAATATTTTTAAAAAAGCAAACATTAGTTTTCCCCTGTGCTTGTTAATGAAGTCCATGTCCTTGGCCATAACAGATGGTAAATTTGTCTTAACTCCGGTATCTCAACAGGTACACGCAGGCCACAAATCGGTATGTGGAAAGGAGACATTGCAGGGAACAGACTCTGAACTTCCTTGCCAGGAAGGGGCAAGAGCAGGAGGGTCCCTGTGCAAGGCGAGTGGCCGGCGGGGCTGCAGACCCTCTCCCACTGCCTGTCCTGGCCTTGCCTCTGCGAGCTCACACCGACGTGCCACGGAAAGTGCCACCCTGCTCACCTCTTCTTTCTCCTGAGTGGGAACAGCATAGGGAGCAGGATGCTGCTGACTGACAGGGCTGTGTTTGGATCCCTCAGCCTTGGCCTGGCTGCTAAAAGTTACACAGCAGGCAGTTGCAGACTGGCTCACTCTTGAATTGCAGCCGTAGCCACTGGTTCTTACACGATGCACAGGTTGGGGACAGTGTTTTAGGACTGAATGGCTCTTGATCCTCCAGCTGCTTCCCAGGAGCCTGAGACATTCACTTCTCCCTCCTTCTGTTATGCCTACTAAAACTTTTCCCACTGCGTTGTCTCACAACTGCTACATGCTGCATCCGCTGCCTGGAAAGGAGAAACTGCTTGAGGCAGGGAAAACCATGAGCCAGCTTGGGCTCCTGGAGTGATCCAAACCACCCAGACAGCTTCAGGGCATGAACGGTCTGATGAGCCTCTTCCCTTGTCTGGGAGAACTGCTGTTGCTTTCAGATTTATTATCTGTGTAGCAGAAGGCTGTACCAACATATCCTTTATCCTGCTGCAAGCAGCAGTGGGCACATTTGCAGGGGGGTGCAGGGGTACGTGCATGGATATGTGTGCTCTCCCCTGTGAGTCAGGACCAGGATCTGGGTATCCGAGTCCCTGTGTGCTTCCACGCTGTCTGGATCCCTTCACTAGTGTCTTTGCCAAGTATCTATTGATTTCAGGCACACTGAAGGCAGCCCCTTAAATGCATTTGTTGCTTTGTGTCTTCAAAGTACTCAACTAGCATTAGCTGATTAATCTTTCTAGTGTGGGCTGTAAAATAGGTAAATATTTTTCTTGCTCTGGAGCCAGAGAAATGAAAACAAGAAGATACAGTGGTTCCATGAAGCTAACCCAGAAAATTGTGTTAAGGCCAGTACTGAAGGCTCCTGACTGTTGATGGCAGTCATCATCTGTGCTGCCACGGGCATACATATGTGTGGCATCCTTTTCTAGAGGAATCAACAGTACAGACTCCATTTGTCATCGTGGTGATATGCCAAGATGCAGCATGAATTCTGATTTCTAATCCTGTAACCCACATGGGCTTCACCAAGTACGGAGTTGCCAGAAGGCACAAAGTGGAGTGTGGTCCCGTTTCTCAGCATCACTGTGTATTAGATGCTCAGCTCTCTATGCTCAGTTGCATTTACAGGTGCCATGTGAGTTAGAAAATAAAATACTGTGAGACAGCCTCTTCTTTTACAGCCACTTCATTTACAGCTGCCGAGGAAGTCAGATTTTCAAGAGGCATCTGAATTTAGGATGTTTCTTTCCACCAAACCACTGACATTCCCAGACAAGTGAACTGTGGAGGCATGAGAGTACCCTGGATGTGAAAAATAAAGCAGTTTCCTATTGCTGTTTTCAGTTTGAGCTAAAACTTCCCTATAAAAAATATGTAGCTGCCAGCACTGTGGGTGGAAATTATTTGCCTTACTTTTTTGAATAACATAAGTCCTAACAAGAAAAAAACACAGCCTAAGAGCTTGACACCAATTTGCCCAGTTTGGTGACTGGAAGTGCTTTGTTCTTTCTGCTGCTCCTGTTGTTTTACATGGAGAAGACTTCAGTAAACAGAGAGCAAGGCTGCCCGGGCAGTGGTAGAGAAGAGGATTAAACTCCAAGAGTGAGGCACAGATGATACCTGGAGGTGACATGTTTTGTACTGAACATTTCATTAACTCCCAGAAAGCTGTCTAGCTGACTCCTGTTCATTAGCCACATACATCCCAACCCAATTGCCCATGTAGCTCTGCAAGGGATCCCATCGCTTTATCCCAACGGTACCGCATACAAAGCAGGGAAGCTCCAGATTTCAGGGTAGCCCCTCAGTAGGAGATATAATTAGGGAGCCTGGTCCATCAATATTTCACCGCATCTGCTCCATGAGGGAATGGGCTGTGGGATGTTTCTCTGTAGTTCATATGCTTCTTAAATTTACCTCCTTGACAACTCTTTAGTTTAAACAAAGATTATTTTGGAACTGGAGCTGTCAAAAAACCCAGCAGCTCGAGGAAGTTTTCTTGTTAAAATATGTTGGCTCGGCAGCACCATCTTCTGTTCTGCCCTTTAAACAGCCTTAGATGTCACGCTTTAAAAATGAGCGCTGTGCCTTGGTTAGCTCGGGGCAGAAGATCAGTTTGAATAAGATTGAGTTAATGTTTTCCATACTGGAAGTCGAAGCCATAAAAGAGATCTAGCACAACAGGGTGGAAGTGTGAGCCCAGCCCTGCAAAGCGAGGGGGAGGCAGGCAGCAGGGACCCCTGAACCCTTGCAACCACGGGCACATTGCTCCAAGTCAAGTGGTTTCCCAGGTAAGGTACCTTCGCTTCAGTGGTTGTACTCCTGCTTATAGGATTTTTCAAGGGCAGTGATCCCCTCATTACTGCGGTGGCTTCCAGGGAGCAGGAACTCAGTGCTTGCTCTGCACAAAGCACTCTCACTGAGCTGTGCTTTCCCTGGATTTTTGTTGGTGGGTTTGCTAGGCTTTGAGGTGAAGACATTCCTTCTTGCCAGAAAAGCTGCTTGATGGTTGCTCTTTGGTGGTGCTGCGTAAATGTCAGGTCCCACTCAGCAAAGCCCAGGGAAATCCAGGGAGAGGAGAGGAGGCATGGAGAGGGCAGAGGGAGGGAGCACTTGGAGGAGCCAAGGCAGGATGGAGAGTTCTCGTACAATGGTGAAAAATCAGGAATTACAGGAGGAGCAGGTCCTTGCCCCACTTCTCCACAGTACATTGGGATTCAGGCAGAGATTTGTGGCATGAAGGTTAAATTAGGAGGGCAGCTACAGTCATTTCTCATACTACCTTCTGGCTGGCTGCTGTCTCCTCTCAACGTCCTGCATACATCCTCTGGGATGGCAGCTTACCTTCTTTACCTTCAAATGCAGCTCTGCTTCTTCAGCCCACCATATAGGCAACCGCCCGTATGTATCCCTATAGTGTGTTTGTGAGAAAGAGAGCGAGTATCCATACTTACCTTTTACTTTAGAGTATTGTTGCAGGTCCTAAGTAATTAATATCTGAGCAGCTCAGATCCTTGCTTGGCAATCATCACACAAGAGAAAAGTGTTCTTATGAAAAATACAACAAAGCCCTTAAATCTAAAACACAGCAGCTTTCTTGTAAGAGACACTCTTTGGCAGGATTCTGCAACACAGCAATCAGTCTCGCTTTAATATATAGACCAGGGTAATGTAAGAAATACTTGGAGAGCAGCCACAGCTTTCACAGCAGCTGCTGCTACATTTTTGTCAGGATTAAGTTCATTTCAGTTATAGAAAGGCTTGTGATAACCTGCTAGGAGGTTTTCAGCAGTTCAGGAGGCCAAGGGTGTGTATACAACTATATTTAAATACCAAATGCTTAGCATAGTCCAGCACCATCCCATTTGCAGAGCACTCTGCAGACATCCCCTAATTAAGTGTTTAAGTATGGATTCCTTCTTCCTTTATGGTGTGATATGAGTGGATTTTTTTAAAGATCCACATAAATCTTAATTTAATTTGGAGACAATTTAAAGGAAGCGAGGAGACTGGACATCATGCCGTGCAACCCTTTGTTACTGCTGCATTGCTCAGGCTATGCCAGAAGAGGGCTAAACATTGTACCTTTTGGTGCTGCTTCAACCCCTCGCTTCGTACAATGAAGCCATGAGATGTTCTGTAGCAGTGTAAGTGCACAGATGCTAAGGCAAACCTCAAAAAGGAGAATTTTATTTTGCACAGAGGTCAATGGAAAACGCAGGCAGTGAATAGGCTGAGAAACCCATGTGGAAGCCTGGAGCCCCCCATTCAACTTCAGAGGGAGAAGAAGAGGACTGGGAGCTGGGACAGAAAAGAGATGTCCAAGAAGTGGTCTATGGTAGGAGGATGCGCAGTTTCACATGGCCCTTCTGCCAATCACTGACCTCAAAGGTCTCTTCCACGATGTAACTCTGCCCAAGCAGCCAGAGCCTAGTTGGCTGCAGTGTGAAAGGGAAGATGCTTACAGGGATTCTTCAGGGTTTTAAATGTGTGTTTGGCACAGTACTTGCAGCCTGTGCCATTTTCCTCCCTGCTCCAACCCAGGTACGACCGCAAACACAGACCTCTGGGGCTCCTGAAGTTTAATCGTATTAAGATTTTGCCCTCTGTGCCCTTACCTGTAGGAGGTTTGCAGAATTAGTAGCAGATAGTCCCACAAGAAATACCAGTATCCCTGTTTGACTGCAGGAGAAGGCAGACATGAAGAGGAGCAGCCATTCCCCTCCTGCTTCCCCTCCCTCTCCCCATCCTGGGGCTGTAAGGGATGTCACCTTGCAGGGCTGGCCAGCAAAGTCACCACTGATGCTCCCGCTTCCTAATATGCCTGTCTTGCCATCATCAGACCCCACAATCACTGCAAAGGGGGCAAAAAAAGGGACAGAAAACAAAGAGGCCAGAGGACTCTGACAGCTCAGGCAGAAAGGAAACCTTTCAGGGCAACAACAGCAAGGGCTTGGCAGCTGTGGGAAGTGACTGCTGGTGAGGAGGTCTGGCACCTCAACTTCTGGTAGCGATGCTGGCAGGCAAGTCATGGCTATCATTTGACCTGGGGAATGATGTGGTTTGATTGTCCTTTTAAAAATAAATTAGGAAATGGCTAATGCCAATTTTAAAGAAGTGTCAGAACAACAGAAGCTTCCGAGCACTTTCCAAAGTGCTGCCAGAAGGTTGTTCTCAAAGGAATTAATTTTGTCTAATTAAATATCTCCACAGAGCTCTCCAAGTATCAAACCCAAACATCAACATGCAGCACTTTGCAGACTAGTCGGAATCACACTGGAGATTGGCATCATGAGCTGAAGCGTTAACAGATGGAGCGGATGGTCACGATGGAGGAGTGGGAAGACAAACCTCCCTTTCCACCTCTGCCCCAAACGACACGCTTCATCCCCCATCTCAACTTACCCATCTGTTAAATGCTTGGAAAATACTTCCTATAGCATGGATTTACCCAGAGGGCAAACTAGCTATGGTCACAGAGCAGTGCGGCAGAGTCTTCGAGGGAGCTGAGAGCTTTGGGTTTTTTGGATGAGGTTCAGATGAGCGGGGGTAGAAGTCCTGGTGAGATCTGGAGGATTATATCTTGGTCTGCACTACATAAACGAGACTCTCATTTCTTGCAAACCCTGAGCATTCAGGCCTGCCTGAGGCTGACTCCTAAATCTCTCCATTTTGTTGTATATTGCAGCAGGGACGGACCGGAGGGTTGAGCTGCATCTTGGAGACAGAGGGCTGCCACCGAGTCCTGCCCTGGAGCATCCTCTTCTGGGATTGTTAATTCACACAAAAACATCAAGCATTTTTGCTTTCAGCCTGATTCAGTTACTGTCACTGACTCCTTTTTAAGTCCCTAGGAAGTGGAAACCTTGTGTTACAGCTGGCTCTGTTGCTGCTCCCAAGTTGTTTCTCTCAACTCCTCCTCTTTATTGAAGAACAGCACATTTCCATCCATGGCCATGTTTCAGCAAGCTGGAGAGATTTTTGACACTTGGAAAACAGAGCTTTATAAAATGTTTCTTAGCTCAACACCTTCCATTTTATAAAACCGGGACTATTCATTAAAAATCAGATTAAATAAAAAAAGTGAGAAATATCAAAGTCCTCAAAAAAGTATAAATAGCCAGTTGAAATTGCTGCTGCAGCTTGGTACATGGTATAATACAGCCATTCAGTGCAGGCTCAGTTGTTTCTCAAACTGGCCTGAAAAGCCCAGTAGCTTTGCCACCTATTATGAGCATTTGCCCTATTTATAGGAGACATTTTTACGCTGTGCAAACTCGGGATGAGATTTGACGTGGTGGCCACCTGATGTTCCTGGAAAGTCCCCTCCGAGCCAGCTGCTGCAGTTCACAATGCAAACTTGGTGCCTTAGCACAGCACGGGATCCTCTGCCTGCCAGACAGGAGCAACTCACCCTCTTAAAAACAGTCAGGTTACTGATCCCTTGCAGCAGACAATAAAATTACTCCAGCATAGAGCGTTTTTTGGGTTTTTTAGTGAAGTGACAGACACTCAGATGAATCGTTTGCATGCTGGATGATTTCCACTGACAGGGATAATCTTGCTGCAGTAGGAAAAAAAAAATTTTAATGATCTTTTGTTTTGTAAAGCCACTGCAAATAATAAAGGAGGTGAACATAAATTATCAGTGCTGTGTATCTATAGCCATTTAAAATTTTCTATTTATAGCATTTCACATTGCCATTGGCCTGATCCTTAAAAATGCTGGGTAATAACAGGTCTCCCAAGGGTGGATAGGGGCTAAAGATGATTTTCAACAGGAGGAGGAGCTCTCTCTGCACCGACTGCTGGGAAACCACTGCTTGCTTCAGCCAGAAAAAATGTCAGGGGCAAAGCTACGCTCACCATTTTGTTCCTTATGTGTTTTCTCATATGTTTGCAAGAATTTCACAGGCTATTTAACTGCAGTGATTTGATTTTATATATATAGTAATGCTTTATAAATCTAATAGTAAAACAAGCTTCCATGCAAAATGTGCTGTCATTTGGTCCAAGAAGAAATAACATATCTGCTTCAATGCAACAGCTTAGGTTTTTGGAGACATTTGGCACGGGAAGGGTAGAGGACACTTGTCACATCCCTTAGAGGTCTGCAGGTGGGAACCTTTCCCTTACAATTTCAAGAAGTTTACAGAATGCTAAAAGCTGTGCAAGACAAGACACAGCCACACTTGATAACTGAAATTGCTATTAAAAAAAAAATAGTTCAGATCAGATAAAAAGTATTATTGCCCTTTGATCTAAATAAATCTAAAAAAATAATAATCAAGGACTTACAATTTATTTGGAGAGAAGAGAAGAGAAGAGAAGAGAAGAGAAGAGAAGAGAAGAGAAGAGAAGAGAAGAGAAGAGAAGAGAAGGTGCTGAACGATTCATTTCTTTGGCTCAGTTTTGCTCATTTACAAATATACAAAATCCTTGTTTTCTGAACACAAGGACTCAAGGAACTGGGGGCAGTTTCCTTGCTCAGAGCTCCTGGCCCAGACCTTGCTCACTTTTTTCAGCATCGCAGACCCATTCAGGCTGCTCAGGAACCCCTTTATTTCTCACTTGCAGTAATACTGCTTCTTACTCCTCAGTCCGTTTCACTCTCTTGCACGCCTGACCAACAACACTGACCATCCACACGTCCACCCACAACTCCCAAAAGTCCGCCCCGCGGGAATCCACTGCCCAGGCGGTTTGAACTCCCACGCCGCCTGGCATTACCATTTTGGCGGACAGGGAGATGGCTTTATGACCTTTAGCTGTCTGAAACCAAAACCAGAGCTTAACAGATCCACGTTTCAACCGGGTTCAACCCCACAGCGGGTTCAATTCTGCATCTCCAGAGAAGCGAAGGGCTCGGGTTTGTGGTTTGTTCTTTTTTTTGTTTTGTTTTTGTTTTGCTCTGGGCGTTCTCCTTGAATTTCTAGGTTTGTCTGTGTAC
>NW_009606886.1:0-613 GCF_000690535.1 Cariama cristata | reverse complement strand
TTAGGAAAGCCAAAGCCCAACTAGAACTGAATCT
Organism: Cariama cristata; assembly: GCF_000690535.1. NCBI lineage: Eukaryota > Metazoa > Chordata > Aves > Cariamiformes > Cariamidae > Cariama > Cariama cristata. The sequence goes on along the minus strand of NW_009606886.1, from coordinate 579 downwards.
GGCAACAGATGTCAATGGCAACAAGAAGGGCTTCTGTAAGGACACAGGTGAGAAAAGGAAGGCTAGGGGAAATGTGGTCCCACAGCTGAATGATTGGGCCTTCTCTGATGCTGCATGGTCTGACAAGACAGGACATGGAAAACGCTGAGGTGCTGAACACCTTCCTTCCCTCAGTCTTTACCAGCAAGATCAATCTTGAGGTAGCCTAGGTCCTTGAAACCAGGGAGGAAGTCGAGAGCAAGGGAGATGTACTCTTGCAGAGAGAGGATCAGGTCGGGAGTACTTCAGCAAACTGGAGACCTCCCTCAAAATTTTGTCATCTTGTAGGCAATGGTAACTCAGGTGTTTTGCAAGGCATAAGTCTTCCCCGATTAGCTGTGTACCATACCAAGAAGTGATTTTTCTCTTCAAGCATCCTGCTGGCCACCTCATAATTTCCCAGTGGTAGTAGAGGACCCACATAGCTTTGATTTTGAGCAGCGTTAAAAAACTGGGGGAAATAAACTTTGTAGACCTCGATATTCGAAGTTTGCGGAAGGTCGCGTAGTTTCATGGGTAAAAGACTAAGGGTCCATGAAA
>NW_009606885.1:0-2913 GCF_000690535.1 Cariama cristata | reverse complement strand
CTATATATTGTAGCCAATGTATGTATGTTATAGCCAAGATTTCTATGTATTATAGCTAACGTGTGTATTAGAGCTGTTTTCTATATAATATAGCCTATATTTATATTATAGCTAAGATTTCTTTGTAATACAGCCAATATATATATTATAGCTAAGATTTCTATATTTTATAACCTATATATATTATAGCTAAGGTTTCTGTTGTATTAGAGCTAATATGTATGTATTACAGCTGAGATTTCTATATATTATACCTATTAAGTATATTTTATAGCTAAGATTTCTATATTTTATAACCTATATATATTATAGCTAAGGTTTCTGTTGTATTAGAGCTAATATGTATGTATTACAGCTGAGATTTCTATATATTATACCTATTAAGTATATTTTATAGCTAAGATTTCTACGTATTTCAGCTAATATGTATATGTTATAGCTGAGTTCTATATATTATAGCTAGTAAGTGTATATTATAGCCAAGCTATCTATGTATTATAGCTAACATGTATGCATTATAGCTAAGATTTCTATATAATATAGCCAATATAGGTATTATAGCTACAATTTGCTTCTAATACAGCCAATATATATGTTATAGCTAAGATTTCTATGTATTATAGCCAATATATATATTATTGCTAAGATTTCTGTGTATTTTAGCTAATATGTGTACGTTATAGCTGAGTTCTGTATATTATAGCTAATATGTATGTGTTATAGCTAAGATTTCTATATGTTATAGCTAATATGTGTATATTATAGCCTAGATTTCTATGTGTTATAGCTAACATATGTATTATAACTAAGATTTCTATATAATATAGCCAATATATGTATTATAGCTAAGATTTCTATATATTATGGCCAATACATATATTATGGCTAAGATTTCTATGTATTATAGCTAATACGTATGTATTATAGCTGATTTCTATATCTTATAGGTAATATGTATGTATTACAGCTAAGATTTCTATATATTCTAGCTAATAGCTATATATTCTAGCTAATACGTGTACATGACAGCTAAGATTTCTGTATATTCTAGCTAATAGGTATATATTCTACCTAATACGTGTACATTAAAGCTAAGATTTCTATATATTCTAGCTAATAGCTATATATTCTAGCTAATATGTGTACATTTTAGCTCAGATTTCTATATATTCTAGCTAATAGCTATATATTCTAGCTAATATGTGTACATTTTAGCTAAGATTTCTATATATTCTAGCTAATAGCTATATATTCTACCTATCACGTGTACATGACAGCAAAGATTTCTATATATTCTAGCTAATAGCTATATATTCTAGCTAACAGGTATATATTCTAGTTAATAGGCGTACATGACAGCTAAGATTTCTATGTGTCGCAGCCGATAGGTACGCCGTGCTGTTTTCTCCCTCTCCTAGCCCACGCGTCTCGGTCACAGAGGAGGGATGGAAACCCAACTTTTTCCTTTCCCACGACCTTTTTTAGCGACGCCAGCGCTACGTTCCCACCTCTCACCGCTTCCCTTCCATCAATAAACCTCAATTACTGAGCTCCCGCTGGGGGGTTGGGGGTTTTTTTCATTAAAGGGGTGGGAAAAAAGGTCCCCGGTGGGTGGTGGGGGGTGATGGTGATGGCAGACACAACACCGGGGCTGCTGCCGTAAATGGGATTCATGCCGTAGCCCCCGTAGGCGGATTTGCTGATGCTTAATGATGAAAGGAGTTTCATCATTCCAGCTCCATCCCCGGCCGGGATCGGCGCTGAAAAACCCGCCCGGGCGCCTGCGAAGGCTGAGCCTTTACAAGAATTACAATAAGCTGGAAAAATCCCAGGCTGCAGGATGAGCGATTTTTCGGGCAGGGAGAAAAGCTGTTTTCCACAAGACTTTCGACATCCGTAAGGTTATTAAGTGCCCTGGGTTATTTTTTAGTTCGTTTTTTTTTTTTCCCCTCCACCCTCTTCCTTTCTTTTGTAGCCTGAAAAATAACGGCGCAAAGGAAAAACACGGTGGGTTGGGATTTTTGGTTTTTCTGGGTTTTTTTAATTTTTTCCCCAGCTGTAGGCACCGACCAACCGTGCCTCGAAGAGCAGCTGCCCTGCAGCCCTTGGTGGGGACGGGGCTTTGGTCCCATCCCTGTCCCCATGCGGGGTCCCCCTCGAAGGACACCCGAGGTTGAGGGATGTAGGGAAGGTGACCAAGGTCGCTGCATGGCCGTCGGTGGCATCGTCCTTGTCCCCGTGCTCTCTCCTCCCCGTGAGCTTTTCCCCAAAGTTTTATCTCGGCCCCCGTTAATCTTTGTGACCGTGTGACACTTGTGTGGGGTGGGATGGGGATCGGAATGGGATTGGGATGGGGATGGGGACTGGATGGGATGGAAAGGGGAAGGGATGACGATGGGATTGGATGGGATGGGGATTGGGATGGGAATGGGATGGGGATTGGATGGGATGGGGTTGGATGCGAAGGGGATGGGAACGGGAATAGGATGGAGATTGGATGGGATGGAATGGGGATGGGGATTGGGATGGGGAGGGGATGGGATGAGGATGGGGATTGGATGGGGATGGGGATGGGGATGGGATTGGATGGGATAGAATGGGAATAGGATGGGGGTTGGATGGGACTGGGGTGGGGAGGGGCTGGGATGAGGACTGGCATGGGATGAGATAGGAATGGGGGTACAATGGAGATTGGGGATGGGATGGGGATTGGGGTTGGATGGGGATGGAGATGGGATGAGAGGAGATGGAGATGGGGCTGGAGATGGGATAGGGATTGAAATGGAGATGGGATTGGGATGAGGATGGAGATAGGCTGGGGATTGGGATGTGATGGAGATGGGGTTGGGATAGAATTGGATGGGATGGGGATTGGGATGGGGATGGAGACGGAGAGCGGTGAGAAAGCAGACA
>NW_009606884.1:105851-112790 GCF_000690535.1 Cariama cristata | reverse complement strand
AGAATAATGTTAATAACGCACTGATGTTTCAGTTGTTCCTAAGTAATGCTTACTCTCTAAGTCCAGACTTTTTAGTTTCCCATGCTTTGCCAACAAGGCGGTGCACAAGAAGCTGGGAAGGAGCACAACCGGGACAGCTGACCCAAATCAACCAAAGGAATGTTCCATACTATAGAATGTCATGCCCAGACGTACCTGCTTAGAAGTAAAAATAAATGAGACACAGAAACTTTCTCTTAATTTTCCTTGTCCCTATCTTCTCCATCTGCTGCTCTCACATCAGCATTGTCCTATGCAGGTGTAAATGGTTGGAGGGGGAAGCAGGCACAAGCACGTGCAAATTTAGGTATGAGTTTGGTAGGACATAGAGGAATGGCAAATTCAGCAATGTAGGATTAAGCAAATAAAAAATGAGCAAAGGAAGAAGACAGACTGAAAGGGGAGCAATGCCTCATGCTAAATATGCACTTAAAATGAGTAGGGAAAAATATATATATTACTAAACAGTTGCTGCTGGACTACAAATAAGATGTCCTGTGAGAACAACAATGAGCACCTCTTCGGTACATGATTCCAACATCAACACCTGTTGTGGTCAGGGAGGTTGAATTAAAACCTAAACAAGAGGGAAAATGACTACTTAGTATGCCCAGATTTCAAGGCACTGAGGAAGGATAACATCCAAGTCTTATCTGTTGGGCAGAGACCAGGAAAGAGAATCTGTTGGCAAGATAGCATTAATTCTTCAATTATCATCCCACCGGAGATGCCTCCAGCCTTTCAGTTGAGCAGAGCAGCCTCAAAATGTCATTGCCCATGATTGCTAAACACTGCACGCTTCGCAAGCCATCCCCTGAATTTCTGCTCTATTTCTGTCTTGGGCTAGTTGCTTCCTACCCTTGATATGAATATTGAAACAGTTATAACAGTGTGAGCTGGAATATGTGTTGGGAATGCTGAAAGGGATGAAGATGGGTTAGGAGCTTGGCTGTGGGGGAAAAAATGAGAAGCAAGGTGATGCCAAAGTAACTGAGAGTGAAGATGGTGGTGCAAAGGAAATGGAAGAGGAAATTCAGTCTGTTCACACCCAGAAAAGCTGATTGACAGCAACAATGATGCACAGGGTGAATTGATAATAGAAGACCACTGACAGACTGGATTAGTGGCTGAGCAAGGCATCTCATTTCGGGATTGTCACAAATAAAAGATGGATAGAGCATGGAAATATTTATCAGTCAATGCATTATTTTGGGAAATTGTGAAGGAAGATGATAGACTGTGGGAAGATAATTGATTAGAGGGGGCTCGAGAAGAGAAGGAACTGGAGTGGAAGATGCTGAATGTCAGAACCCACCTGAGCAGTAGAGGTAGAAATTAAATTAATAAGGTTGGGAAGGAGGAAGAGTTGGAAGGAGGTGGAGAAAGAGGAAGGTATCAGAGATAGGGGAGCAGCACAGTCAGATAACCAGCAGAAAAAGAGTATTTGGGAACACCACCAGTAATGGGTAAAATAACTGAAAATGGAAGAAGGAAAAACAGTAAACTCATGAGTTGACATGAAAACATGGAAGGTTGAAAATGCAGGATGAAGCTTGGAGGATATAGTAGGAGAAGGTTTTATGAAAAGAAGATGCACTTGGTGAAGGAGACAAGATGCTTATTACAGAACACTTTTTTCATATCTATTTGTTTTTATTTTTTAAGAAAAACATGAAAGCAAAATGAAAAAAAAAAAAAAAGCTTTTAAATGCCGTGGCTGTTTAACAGAATGGTTAGGACATTATGTTAAGAAAATACCATGCCCTTGTAAGGGTATTTGGAGAAATCTCAAAGGGGCCTACATTGTATAGGATGGTAGCTTGACAGTCCTTGTGGAGGAGAAAAAAAACCTTAATTTTAAAATATGGAACTTAAAAATGAGAAGCTGATCCAAATTTCTAAGGGTACCTCCATGCTGCAATGTAGTATTTACTTTAAGAAGAGCTGAAAAGGTTTATTCAAGGGTTATGAAAATTATGTTCCCTTTAAAGTTATTTGTATTTAAACACTCAAAAATCATTAGTCACTTTAAAAAATCTTGGCTACTTTTTGTATACTACATTTTTCTTTGAGTAATTGTGTATTATGCAAAATATACAGTGTTTCTGAGCCAAGGGCTTTTGGTGTAAATTGAGTGGGTTCTAAACTAAAGCAGGATTATAAATAAATGTAATTTATTAAACATCTTACACTCGCTTTCTTCCCCTCCAACCCTTAGATAAAAAATCTAAACCACTGAGGACTGTGTGCTCCAGAATTTGACAGAGGAGAACTTGGCTCCTGCGTGAAAAGATTTCTTGCATTTCCACAATTCCCAGTTTGTATTTGCAGGCAATGGTACTGGGCATCTGGATCTCTGATCTTTGTGGAGCCAGAAACTTTGAAAGTAGCGAACGACTTCCTATCTGCTGGAAAATCATGCCCTTTCTCACTTCATGAATTTACAACAGACAGTGAGTTCCTTCATGGCATTTCTGTTTATTCCATACATAATGAGGCTCTGTTGATTTTTGAAGCTCCTATTTATGAAGCCAGAGCATAACAAGATCTTTCTTGTAATTTAGATCCTCCCTCTCAAAAAAGCGTGTCATTTGCACAGGAAACTCTGCAAAAGGAAAATAAGTGTCTCCCAAATTAGTACCTGTCAAGGAAGAAATGCTAATCCTCTCCATGAGCTCTGCCGTCTTCAGCCAAACTCTAAGTGCATGAGGTAGAGACACGAGGGTAGTTTCGGATGATGGGGGGTGTTTGTGGTTTGAGGGTGGTTTTCTTTTTTCTTTTTCTGTCAGCTGAACTATCCTTCTATTTCACAGACTATGAAGTGTCACAGAGTAAATATTATCCAGTAGTACTAGGCAAGAAAAAAAACAAGAAGAAAAATCAAGAAACACACCCGTTTATAAAACATACCACAGTGAACACAGGCTTGTAACACTGCTGCGTGGTGCATCTGTACCTTTAGACCTTCTCAGCCGTTAAAAACAACCTCTTTCTCCTCATAATGAAGGTTCAGTTTTGAGGTACAGCTCATGCATGCACCCAGATGGAAATGCAGTACATTTTGATAACCATATGGTGCAATATGAAAGATAGTCAAGGATAAAGATTATAACAACACAGAATTTAATTTAGTGTTGAGCTTGATCTGGATCCTGCTAAAACACAATGTAAGCTTTTTCAGTGACATTTGGGTCAGGTCTTTCAGGTCTTTCTGCGCTCTTTGTGTGTGACTTAAGATTGTTTTTGAAAGGTCAGCATAGCTGAGTATAAATAATAGGTAGCCTTGAGCATTACCGCCTATAAATCTGCCTCCAAATCACCTTTTGGGATTTCAAGGGGTTTTTTTGCTGGTTTGCTCTCCCTAAAACAGTAATTAGATAATGCTCCACTTGCAATTGTAATTTCTACTGGCAGGTAATGAATGGTGAAGTGTTCCTCTGTGAATGACCAGGTGAGACTGATGATATATCTGCTGAAGTGAAAATATAGTATTTAAATATAAGACAAACTATAGCAGATTACAGACTGGCTATGATTCTAGGGCAGTCTGTATTCTTTGCAACCAGGAAAATAGCACTGGTTATCTAGAAAGCAGGTAATTTTTCCCTAGGTTTTGGAATACTAGTCATTGTCAGATGACTGTGGATCCTTCCTAAGAGTAAGGTGCGGTGATAAAAACACAGGCCTTTAAATACAAAAAACAGGAGAACTGCACGAAAGCAATTGCCAATAAAGAAGCATTAACTGAGTAAATATTACCACCCAACTCCACTTAATTAAATGCTTTGCTGAACACATGTAAGTACTTTTATAGAAAATAAATATGCAGGGGAATGCCAACTGACTTACTGGATTTTTATTTAGTATTTCCTGTTTTCTGGGCTGAAGTGTCTTAACAGAGCTGCTTTGTTGCACTTCCTTGAGATCTGTTGAATGTTAACGTTCAGGGACCACAGTGTTGCTCCCAAGCAGGCACATGAAAAGCGTAGCAAGGGTTGAGTGAAATGTGGTTTCGCACTCCACGAGGCCCTCAGCAACACCTTCTATGGACTTTTACAGATGGAATTGCACTTTCTATGCTTCTGCACTAATCTGAGGTCAAAGCTATGGAAGTCTGCCAGTTCCTCTGTCTTTAACGCAACAGCTTCTGTTAATAGTCTGTACCTCTCTACTGACCAGTTCATCCCCTCTGAGTGTTGCAGAGCAGCAGCCTTCTCCATGGAGAGGAATGTCCAGATGGTTGAGTTTTGGTCCTGCCATGCTGTGTCTGGGGACCACTGTGCCTGTGTTGGTTGCAATGACTGTGGCACTGCCTTTTACCTGAAATATCTATTGGATGCAGGTTCCCTCTTTGTTTTTGACTCCTGTCTGGTTTTTATCTTCTTGCCCTGTCTGCCCAGCCTCCTCTGACCAGTGCAGCAGGTCGAGAATTCAGAAGCGGTTGCCTTGGACAGGAGCCAACTTTTTGACTAAGAAAGATCAATTTAAATGGATGTTCATCATAGTTTAATGATCCTTGTTAGCTCTGCGCCAGGGGCAAGATCGTCTCCTGGCACCTCTGCAGGTATTCTCACTATGCAGAGGTAAAAGACAGCAGGGGAGATCCTCATCCAAAATGGAGTTTGCAGTCTGACACGGAGTCTCTGTTATTAATCACAGTTCACCTGTCTGCAGGCAGACATATTGCCACCTTTCACATATTTCTAACATGAGGTGTTCAGAAGGTCATTGGTTATTCTTTTCCCTAAAGGGGATTAAAGTTTTATTATGGGCGTTTATTGTTCCTGAGGATTTCTAGCCGTTATTATGGATGCTTGTAATCAACATGCATGCTATCTTCTATCTCAGTAACTAGCAGAGTTTGCTCAGGCTGCCTATTTTCAGAGAACAGACAGTGTACCTACCACCCAAAACACACAAACAAACTTGTTTCCAGTAGGATCATAACCTGCAGTTCGGGGAGTCATTTTTTCTGCAGTAACTTCAGTGTTCCATGGTGTCTCATTAATGCACATTTTTAAAATCTGCACAGATGCCTGAAGAGGCATTAGGAACCTCAGAAAATCACCCTTTAGTTTTGTACTCAGTGTGACTTGACTTTTTCTAGTATATGATAAGGTGGTGAGACTAATTGCTGTCAGAGTTGAATTCATCGGAGTTCTGCAAAACACAGATAGTTGTGTAGTGTGGCAGTGGAAAATGTTATGCTCTGTGTGCAGGCGCTCGCAGATTCAAGACTCATTAAATGTGTCACAGAATTGGTAGTCCTCTTGAACCTGTAAACTTTTCAAAGCTACTAATTTTTTCTAACTTACATATCTATACACCAGGGTCATGGTCCCTCGTGCTTGCCTTTCTGCATCAGTGTTACATTCAAAAGGGCATAAGTATAGAAATGGTCCATAGGATTTGAGCACCAAAATTGCTTTCTTTGAAATCTCTACCTCTCACCTCCTCTGAGTTTTTTTGTACATCTTGGTAAAAGGAAGAAGGTGTAACCATCCTTTTTGCTCCTGTCCTTTTTTTTTTTAAAGCAACAGTTGAAAGTGATTTGCTCTGATTAGGCTCTCAAGAGTGCTCTATGTTACAAGATCGCTGGATTTAAAACAGCAGATGAATTTTCTGTGCCACTTAATCCCAGCAGAGTTCACGTTTTGCTTTCTAATTCTGAAAGACCCTTTCTCCCTCCCAAATCTCTACTGTCATTTCTGCTGCTGTGATGGTGATCTAAGCATTGGCTGGGAACTACTGGGACTTTGCAGGACCGCAGCTGGTATTTTGGAGAGTTAAGTCAAGCTTTCATTCTTCTGCGGTGAATACATCAAAATTCTTCATAATTAACAGTGAATAGGATTTTCAGCTATAATCTTAAAAGCTGAGAGGATCAGGGAGGACTATCCTGGTGCAGGACTGCCCATCAGCTGCGTGCTGCCTTTCTTGCAAGGCTGGCACGAAGTATGCCTGTGTGAGAGGCGGAGGAGAAAGCAGAAGTCCCCGGAGCAGAGTGCCTGTAGCAGGGCAATCAGGAAGCAAAATAAAGTTTCCCCTGGGGTTTGCAAATTTGTGGTGGGGCTTGTCTTAGTCCTGGGACAGTCTTGAGGTACTCAGTAGGTTTTTACCCTGCCTTCCACCAGGCTCAAATAAAGCCTGTAGCCTCTGCATGGTCTTTAATTCAAAGGGAAAGCAGTACTTCAACCTTTCAGCCTGTGAAGTCCTTTAAGATGTGACAAGTGACAGTGTGCAACTGCGTGCACTGTTGTCCTGAAGGTTGACAGCACTATCCTTTGCACCCAGACTGCTCCAGGGAGGTTTAATTTCTTCTGATAAATGAAAGGCATTAAAAAATGTCTCCTGCCCTTTGAAGATATAATGAAGAAATTTCACTTAGCTTAAGCACAGTATAATGGGGTTGTTATTCCCAGAGATTACCCTCAAAATATGCCTTTTGAATGGTTTGAAAGTGCACTGCAGAAAAGTCACCAAAATGGCTTGGTAACAAACAGACATTTCTCATCATAAGCCAGAACAGAGAGGCTTAATTTCTCAGTGGTTAAATAGTAGCATTAGAGATGAGCTACTCTGTGATTTTGTTTGCAGGGTGAATGAATTTCCAAATATGTTTTTACTGAGGAAGAGCTATCTCACCATTACTGGTAAATAAATGCAAATGTTAGAGTCATAATCTTCTTTAACCAAATAATGCACAACAATTAAGTTTTAAATTATTGATGTTATAAAAGGCAAAACAGCCGCTAGGCACAGGAGTTTCCATGACTTCAATACCGAATAATGAAAACTCCTTTTTTCCCCATTTTTGTCGAGTGCATTATTAAAATGCAATTCTTCTTCTTCTTTTTTTTTTTTTTTTTTTCCCCTGTCTTTTAAACTTTGAAGTCTATT
>NW_009606884.1:82182-105825 GCF_000690535.1 Cariama cristata | reverse complement strand
GGGAAAGTTAGCTGGCACATTTACCATTTCAGGGGACATACTGTATTTTTGCAGTGAGAGGTGAATTGAGTTTGCATTCAGAAGAGTAGACTATGCAAAGTCAGCCCCAAACAGCAACAAACCAGAGAGGCAAAATTTGGTTATTGAAAAACAGGTACATGGCTAGAGAGGTTTATATTTTAATTTCATCTTTAAGTTTAGTCGGTCTTTTTGTATATTGATAAATAGCTATGAGAAGCCCATTTGGGATTGTTTCTGTGCAACAGCATTTCCTGTACAAGGAAAAAGAGAAAGTTTGGAGTACAGTGACTTTTTTGTTTAGCATAGAAAAATGAGGCTCAAGAACTGGAAACTGAAAGCCCACAAATTCAGACCAAATTAAACACTTTACTTATGCAACTGAGTATTGAGGAGAGGTCTGAACTCTCCATCTCTAAGTGTCTTCATGTCTGTAACGCAGGAGTCCAGACTGGGTGATCAAATGGCCCCTAGAGACTGTGACCGGGACATGTGTGGGATGGGAGGGATGTGGGGCATCTGGGGAGCAATAATATTTTAAGATTTACGGTGCAAACTATAGAGTTTGCGGCAGCTTGAGAAGGTGGGATCTAGGACAAAGCGTGATGGCAGGGCTGCAGCAGGGTCTCACCAGCTGCTTTTCACAAACCTGCAAACATGCTGTTGCACATCCCATAAGCACGGCCCTGCTTTTGGCAGGATCAGGCCACCTGTATTAACTGCTAGCTTTCAGGTGGCAAAAAGGCTCAAGGCCTGGAGGTAGTGGGCACAGCTATGTATCTCTCACAAGAAAGAAGTAATGTGTTGGGAATCTTTGACAAGTTTAATTTAGTAACTGTGCCACAACCTCAATGGGGGTTTTGTTTGTTGGAGACTTGTTTATTTTTTCTTTATTTTTTTTCATAAGTCTGCTGAATTATTTAGGGGCTCAATTTTAAAATTAGAAGATGTGGCACTAAAAAAGCGATGAATATTTTATGAAGGGTTCTGGAATTTCGTGGTATCAAAATACATGTTGCAGCCTTGGAGACTCCAGTACAGAGCCACATGAGCCACTCGCTCCCTTCTGTCTGACCTGCGGTGTCCACCACAGCCGCAGCAGAGAGCAGAGGGGTCCCTTCATCCCCCAACGCAGGAGGGAGCCCTGTGTTGCCCAAGGAGCCAGACCACTGATCCACCTCGCATCAGGTTTCAGTAGTTTTCCTTTTTGGTGGTAAAAGGGAAAACAGTTTTTTGTATCACTGGAGTTCCTACATATTTTGAGAGTGATTTTTAGATGGCAAATGTGGGATTTGTTTTATATACACAATGAGAGAAGCAAGGGGAGTTGCAAAAGCCACTTGTGACTGTTCCCAGCAGCACCATGGGATTGGCAAAGATGCTGGAGGGTCCAAGGGAGCAGGAGCCTGTGCAGAGACCGCAGAAATGGGAAACACAGGCTGATAGGGGCAGGGTCTTGGGAGGTTTCTCTGCAAAGAGAGGAGCAGGAGGAATAAAATACAGGAGCCTTTCTTGAAGACAACTGGCAGGTATCCTAGAAGGGCATGTTTGAGCAGGCTGCTGCACACTGAGGTCTATCTGTACCTCGGTGGATTCTTTAGCAACCTTTCAAGTCAGACAAGATCTGCAGCAAATACTAATGGCTACAGTCAGGCTTTCTCCAGTGTAATTTACCTGTGTCTAAATGTATGTAAAATAAGTTCTGATGACACTTTTTCTCATGAATTAGCAGGTCTTGCTGACACAAATCAGGAACTCAATACAATATTCAGCAAGCACATTAAATCTACTTCTAACATGCAGCATGCTGAGACACTCTTTGTTATTACCTTAAACTACTAGAAGCTGGAGAAATGCCAGCTTCTCCCCTCTGAAGGCAACAACAATGACATAGGCAGAAATAATTAGCTCTCTGCTACACGACTGGCATGGATGATGCTGTTCTTCAAAGCACGTTTCTCTCCCTTTAACTGCTATGCAGAAATCCTTGATAATTAATCAGCTCTTGGTGACACTGCAACACTAATAAATCCTCAAGAGTTGCGTTTAATGTGTTGTGCAGATATGCAGACTTGAGTGTTGTCAAGATGGTTGTACTGCAGATGGAGTCTGGGCTGGGGTAACAGCATAGCCCTGCTGAGGTTGAAGGAGCTTGGAGGACTTACACTGATGATCTGCCTTTGCATGCAATGTCAGAGCAAGTCCTTGTCCTTAAACCTGAGAGAGAAAGAGCCCTTTGAGTTTCCTACAGGATTCGACTACAATAGTTGGGAAGAAAATATTTTCTGGCAAAGAGAACCTATTCTGATTCAGTGGATTTTTAGAGGAGTTAAATTATTACCCCAAAATACAAGGTGAGACTTTCTCTCTTGAAGTTTACAGAAACCTGACTATTTTTTATTCAGGTTCCTATTTCATTATTATACACATCTACCTTTTCTGCTTTGTTTTACAAGGCAGGACACCCTCAGCTCTAAGCAAGGCTGATCTTGGTGGGATCCTCTGGCAAGAAGTTCTGGCCATTTTCTGAGGTGCGCACCTGAAGAGTGTGTCACTGTCTGCTATTAAACAGGCGTTGAGGGATGACTGCACACCACATTCTTTTTTTTCAGGAATGGGTCCTTAAGAAAACACCAACAGAAGTTCTACTCTGAAAGTCTGATTCTGGAAAGAGACAATTTCTTGTTGGGAGATGACTTCACAGAGTTCCTGACAGGCAAACTTAACACCTCGAAGTAAAGCATCGTTTCATAGCACCACGAAACAATTCCTTTGACCATATCAGCAGAAGGAGTTAATTTTGTCTTACTAAATTACGTTGCAATTATAATCTGCACGAGAGAATAATTTGTTCCTCCATTGCAATGCTGGAGATGCTTTCTCACTTTTACAGCATCAATTTCTCCTGCTATTGGCAAAAACTGTAACAAAGAGCAGAAAATGGTTCCAAATGTGTCCATCCTACTGACATGGATTGTAATAAGAGTAGAAAGTGGGCCAACATTAGTTCTCATAGTGTCAGTGGCATAAGCCTAAGTGCCAAGCCATTTTAATTAATTATGCACTAATAGTCTCTGGGCTGATACAGCATTCAGTGTACTCTATATGTACGAGTTATACTCATCAGTTCTATTTTTCCTTTTTGAATAAAAATTAGCGGTAATCCTTCAGTTCCGTGGAAGCCTTCTGTTGCAATCCAAAAGTCAGTGCAGCATTCAGGCTTCATATGTACTTTACCATTCCCTTAGGCCATTGTTTAGATGGTATTTTTAGGAAAGTTAAACACCATTAGTACCCTGTGTCCTGCTTTGGCACAGCAAAGTGACTCCAGAGCTGTTATGGGTAAGGTTTATGACTACTGTGGGGCACCAGGCAGCCAAACAACAGAAGCTCAATGGCAAATAGGATCCTAATAGCCAGAAATTCATAAGAAAGATTTTTATTTTGGCAGTTACTTTTTCCAGGTCTGGGTTTTTTTTAAAGTAATCTCTTTCCCCATGGAATGGCTGTCTTGGTCTCCCGGCAATAGGCTGATGGAAAGTCCCTTGTTGCACTGAATGGAAGGGTATCCTCTGTGGATCTTTTTCACTGTGAAACCAAGTATTTTAGAAGTGCCTGGACTAATCTGGAGAACTCTTAGTATGATTAAATATAGAATTGGAGGGAAAGCAAAATCTGCACATGGTGCTGTGGCAAGTCCCTGGAATTGATAGTTATTTCTCTGGTAAAAACAGTCCTGGAGGAAGGCAGCTCGCAATTCAAGGCTGATTTGGAAGGTCTTGGGAATTTGCTGTCTGGCTTCTGTTTTAATTGTTTTTAGCTGTAAACACTTCCTCAACTTGGAGTGGATGACAGCTACCAAAATCGGAATAATTAAATGATTGCAAGTACTAATGAAGTTCCTAAATAAGCTAAGACATTCAAATTCAATAGGCTTTAGAAGCACGTCAGGGCTTTATATCTATGAGATATAAAAATCTCAGGGCCTAAAAATGAGATATACTTTTCTCCTAGTTCACCACAGCATAGCTATTTTCAGACTAAAATATCTCTTCTGTCCAGGCAGTAAGGCACTGTAATACTCAGGGTATTTAGTAATATAATAAATGTACAATAGTCATGGTTATTTTGACTATACTCTCTCCCAATTAGTCTTTATTTTGAAAAGACAAATCATAGCTTTCTGTACAGGTGCCATAAGGTAATGTGTGCTATAACTCCATTATTAGATTATATTCATAACTGTCTCATGCAAGATCACATACATAAAACCCAAGAATAAATTCAAGCTCTTTTTGTTTGGTGGGCCTACTTTTGGCAGTGAAGAACACAAAAAGGGCTTTGGTTAGAAGTCTGCCTTCCTGATCCACATACTTGTTTTGTATAAAATAAAGCCTCTTTGATTTTAACTCACACCCCTACCTCAAAGAGTACGCTTTGTGCTCTGGGTACACAGCTCTTCAGTACTTACATTTTCTGAAGAGCACATAGACCTTTCCACAGAGGCAGACACGGTATGTGCTGACAAGACCATGAGAAAATCACTACCCTGCTCATCAATGGAGAGCTCTAATTTCAGCTAAAGCTGCGCTCTTTGCTGCTTGAAATGAAGATGAGTAGAGCAGGAGGCTGACTTTGGAAGTTTCTAGTGGTAAATATCTGGAGACTACTATCCCTGTCAAAAGGGATGGATGTTTCAACAGCTAGTCAGCCAATTTCACGCTAAAATTAAAGTTGTCAGTCATCAGATGGGCTGCTTGGTAGATAAGTGATATTACAGTTTCACAGACCCAACCATTTTCCATTGGTCAGAATTTGATGCAGAATCCTTGCTGGCATGCCATTGACACATAAAATGTAGCAATTATTGCTAGCATTTTTATTTTCAAGGTTTTTTGGCACATTGAGCTCAGATTCCCATTTGCTTGGTTTAATACATGTAAACAATCCAATTTTTCATCAGTTCTGCTCAAGAGCTCATCAGTGACTGCATATGGGTGTAATCAAGTAAGCATCGTTTACTAAATTCAAAGCTTAGTTCTTTCATTTCCATCAGTTCCCACTTCCTTTTAAATTTCCTAGAACAGCTCCACATTTTTAAATAGCGTTAGTCAGGATTCTTTTTCATTTGTTTGTTTTACTCTTACTGATATCATTTCAGTTCTTTTTTTACTGCTTGAAGTGTAATTCTACTTTCCCCATATAATTCTTTGCAAAGCTAGATGGACAGAAATGGTCCCATGCCATGCTGGAATACTCCATCTTATTTATACAAGATAAATCTTGCTCCTAAATAATTCTGAAGAATGTGTTCATTACATAATATCTACTGAATCTGTCATTCAACTCATTCTTATTTCATCTTTCATCATTCTGCTGTTCTTCTCTATACACATGTGCTGGAAAAGGAAAAAAAAAAAAAGCTGTAGAGAAGATGATGACAGGAATCTTGTGAGATGGATGAATTTGTCTACCACTGTTTTGCCCCCATAATGACAAACAGATTTATTTTTTTTCCCCTCACCCTTTTTTCTTCTTCTCCCTGGAGTATACAGAGCTCCCTTGGGTTAAGCAGAAAATCTGCTTGGTGCCACTGCTGGGAGGCAGTGTACAACGCCTGCTGCTCAGTGTCAGGACTCCCAAATGACTTGCTGATTTTCTCTGCTGAGGATTTCATGTGTCTAAATACTCCTGATGTGCATCTCTGGAAATCCACCCATGGAAAAAATACATTTATTTCATCAAGAGAGTACACTAGACTTTTTGGGAACATGTATTCGCAGCAAGTTATCTGTGGTGCATATCTGATATCTTTACTTCATTCAGGTACGGCACTTCAAAGCAGTCTTTCAAAGGACGGAAATCCCCAGTGTGGTGCTCAACAGACTGAAGCTTCAAGGCAGAGGGAGTAAAAAGCCCCCCACTGCAGTCAGACATCTCAGCAGACATCAGCATTTCTTTCTTCTTCTTGCAGCCCCTATTGCTGCAGTGTTATGCTAATCACACTTGTGAAGACAGACTGTACGTTTTATTTAGAACAATGGCAAAAAGCCATTAGTAGGAAGATGGTGGTTGATTTTTTTTTTACCTCTTTGCCTCCTTTGTCCTACAAAGCTTTTTAGCTCCACCTCTTGTATTCTCCGTGCCGCCACCAATCTCAAAGACCAAGAGAAAGACCTTTTGGGCTGTGCAGCATTAACAAAGCGGCACAGTCTTTCTGCTCATACTTTTGTCCCAGCCCAGGTTCCCAGGAGCAAGGTTGTACACCAGAACCTGTGCCTGGGCAGGAGAAGGCATGCTGGGGAGTTTCCAATAATTTTACTCTCTGCCACAGATATTTTCACGCATGCCTGGATCAGCACTGTCCTTAATTGAAATCATCCTGTCCTTGGTACACTAATCCTATCCTTTGTGGGAGTTCCTTCCCCTCCCTGTGCTTTCTACTTGTATGTTTGCAGCCGAGTGTCACGGTTATGGGGAGTAGCACGCAGTTTTCCAGTTTTTCTGTCTCTTTGAACTGAAATATTAAACTTTTTCCCCATAGTCCTTCCTATTTCCCCCATTTACTGCATAAATGCTATGTAAAATACTGGGATCTCCCTCATTTGGACCCGAGTGTTTTGTGATGACTATTAAGAGATCTCTTGCAAATTACAAATTATCTGTTCTATTACAAAGGTAAAGAATTCTGCAGTTTCACTTTTTCCCTTGCCTGGGATAGAGTGTCTCCCCGTTTTTCCTAATCTTGACTTTAAGGTGCTTGAAATTCTGCTTCCAACAGTAGAAGTTAAAAATTGAGTTAGAAAAAGAACACCAGTTCCTCCTGTCCTGTAGGATCAGACTCATCAGCATATTTTGATCATAGTTAGCTTATCTCCTTCATCATAATTCCTCATTTGATCTTACTATTTGCGTGTTTTAATTGCTGGGCTATCATGCAGGACTGCTGTTTCAAGGTTCACTTACAGTGGCAGGCAGGAAATTTTGTTCTCCACAACATTCAGAGTTTCCAGCTCCAAAAGGTCATCTGTAGGAAAAGTCTGAGTGAGGAAGTACAACAAAGGTGTGGAAATTATTATCTAAATCTGTGTCACTGGTTCATAGAGGGCACACGAGAACAGCCAACCCTGTTGGTTTTAAGATGGAGGAGGAAATACACCCTCTAGTTCATAGTTCATGAGTTTCCGTATTAAGCAAGAACAGTGTTTTGTCAATTAGCAGAAGTACCAAATGAGCTCGTACTTTTCAAGTTACTCATTTTCACCAGTCAGTCCTAAGACCCTGATTCAGCAAAGCATTAAAGCTGAAATCATTCTCTCCCAGCAAGCCTCACCATCCCCGCTACAACACAGGTATCTCCAGAGCACAGCTCTAACATATGACTTCATTTGCTATCGTGATTGAAGAAAATCCCTAGAGGTGTTTAAGAAAGACTGGACGTGTCACTTAGTGCCATGGTCTAGTTGACATGACAGTGTTAGGGCTAAGGTTGACCTCAATGATCCCAGAGGTCTCTTCCAACCAAACCAATTCTGTGATTCTGTGTTTCTCTGAAAATAACCTCATCCCTTTGCTTCTTAAAATTACTTCCAAGGGCTTTTTACATGGAGAATTTCTTGTGGGGGCACACTGCAAGCAAACAGTAATGTATTTTAAGAGTTCTCATCTCAGAGATGTGACCATGTTGCAGTGTTATAACCATGGTAGAGCCTTTACTGTAATGTTCCAGAGGTCAGGTTGAAACCCTTGGTTTGCCTCTTAAATCCTATGTTTATAATCTGATAACAAAGCATTTTTTAAGCAATTTGTCACTGCAGTGATTTGTTACTTAAGCGATTGTACAGATAGTTAATTCAGCTTGAATGCTATATTATGGAAAAAATCATATAGTCTACAGAGAATATGGTTGAAAATCCTTTTGCAGTAAAACACTAACATAATATTTATAATATTGTGAGAGCTAGTCATGTAAAAATAGTAATGTAAAGGTAGAAAACTACCATTCTTTTATGCTAATTCCTTCTCAGTCATTATTTATGCACATGTTGTTTCAGATTCCAGTTATTTGTTTAGTAACTGTGTATATTAGTAACTGTAGTTGTAAAGGTACCTTTACCTTTCTGGATTGTTAGGCTTGAATCCAGTACAGAGTAAAATAAAGCTGTATCTATCTATGATATCACATATCAACAGGCTACAGCATACTATTTTTTTTTTGTCCCCTCATCTTTAAGTATAGAAAAATGCTAATTAGTCAGAAGAGGTGGTGAACAGCACAGTGGAAAGTTCTTACGAATAAACCCTTTGGAAAAAAATGTGACCTTAACAAAACAGAAGTTGGAAGCATTGGGCGTCCTGTAAATAGTCTGGTTTTACAGCTGCTAAAAGGGTGGAAGAATAGATTGCAGTCCCTGAGCTAAAGCACTGCCATGGCCAAAATTGCTCAGGAATGTGACAAGTGAAAGACCTTCCCTTAAACACCCTAAACAGTGTCTCAGAGGCCGTAGGAACAGGCACGATAGTGCTACATTTGGTTCCAGATATGGATGTAAGTGTCTATAAGCTGCAAGGCCAGTGTGCCATGAGAACTGCTACAAGGAAAGGCTATTAAAGTGCTCGGGACTGGAAAATGTTCTTGCAACATGGACAACAGTTAAACAACGTTACAGAGTGTTAACACATTAATACAGTGTAGGTTTCTTCTCTGAGTTTCAAATATGACTGTGTAAGGTAGACCCCGTATAGCTACGGTAAATAACACAAGGCAGTGGTGGCTGAGGTCTCTGCATGGGTAGGCCAAAATTGAAGAGCTAAGCGATGAGAATGATGGCACTTCTGGCCTTATCAGGTGCCCGTAAAAACCTGACCTCTTGCTCTGCAAAGGTTTGCATTGTTCGTAGGCAGACGTGTGAGAAAGAGAGAGGCTATTTATTCAATGGAGTTAAAACTATGACTGTTGTTACTGCTTTGTTTAACAAAAAGTACAGAGAATTGTTTCCTAAGACTGTGTTAGAGATGTGGTTTGATCACGCTGACAGTTGGTGCTTTAAAAGCCAGTGGTATTAGCAATTACTTGTCATTGCTAGGATTTTTTGAAAAACTTTTCTTGCCTCACAGAATTTGTTGTGAAAGCAAGCTGTACTCTGCTGGATCTCTCAACCTGAAAATCTCTTCTCTCTTTTGAAGTTTTCTAAGTAAAGTTTCAGATGCATGAGACAAAGATAAGCAAAAAGGGGCAGTGATTTGTTTGTTTTTTAAAAAAAGTTTGTATTCAAGTTAAATACCTTTTTATGTACAAATTGAAACTTCTTGATAGAAATGGACCGAGATTTTTTTTTAAATTGTTTTTCAGATTTTTTTCTTGCAACAGTGAGTTGACATTATAAAATTACATCTTGACTTTGACAGAAGAACTGTCTCCTGACCCAAACTGGCTATTATCTCAATAAGATGCTAAGGTTTTCATGTAATTCCATTCTTTGAGAAACAAGTGTCAACTCACTTCAACTCACTGCTGGGTCAAAATACCGCTTCACTTCAAAAGAAAACTGCACAGAGCCACAGACATGGACATTGAGAGTTAAGCACGGTGACCCCACCATGCTCAGTCAAGCTGTGATTTTACAACAGCAACGACACGGCCATTTAGCGAAGAACAGATAATTCCTGAGTGTCTGATCAGTGTCTCTGTCTAAGATCTCTTGTTACGTAACTTAAGAAATGAGTTGGTTTTCATAAGCAAAACATATTAAACAGGAATTTTGAGTTCTGTGATTTTAAACACTCTGTTAAAAAAAAACAAAAAAAAACAAACAAAAAAAAAAAAACAAAAAAAAACCACCAAACCAACAACAACCCACAAACACCTAAACCAACTTTTCTTCCTGATTCTAATTAAGAGCTCAAATAACTCTTTTGAACAGGATTTTCCTGGTTCAGTGTTTCTGTGTCAAGTGAATTCCACCATTTGTACCTCCTCACCCTTACTGACCCTTTGCAGAGAATGGTGTTGAAGCAGTACAGCACGGCTTTACCTGGAAGCCATCTCACACTTTCATGCCAAATCATTCCCATGCTACCTGATGTCCGACCCTCCACCAGCACACACAACACCACACCTGCCTATTGATGTGGTCGGCGTCTTGCGTGCGGTGATACAAAGGGAACATAACTGCACTGACCTGTGACTGCATTTTACAGATCTCCCTCTCTCACCAGCACGCCTGGTTTCACTACCGAGAAATGAGATCAAATAAAAGTTCAGTTGCTTCGCAATGAATTGCAGCAAGGCAACACAGTCTGTTTAATTAACTCTTAACTCCAAACTCAAAGCCTCTAATAAAGGTGTTCAGGAGCAAATGGTTAGCAGAAATAAAACAAACGGTGGCAGAGTTGTTTCTAACAGGGCTGAGGTGGTGTTCTTCAGAAGGAGAAGTTTAAGGAGGACGTCTCTGCGACTCACCAAGCCTGCAACCAGCTGTGCCATTCAGAGCACAGAGAGCAGGGAAATTGGATGGAAAAGGTTACACACGTTGAGTTGGGCCTCGTACAAATTACTTTAGGGAGAAACTTCCTCCCATACAAAAGATCAGCTTAGGCTGGAACACAACATAAGCCTGATTTTTCAATGTTTTTAGTGGATTTTGACAACAGAGACCCTGTGCTGGCCTGTTAAACCATGTCAGATGTAATCTTTAAGGATTTTTAAGGGAAAGATTCCTAGAGGCATTTCCTGGGTAATAACAAATCTCTCAAGAGGGTTTGAATCCGCAGAAGAGGAATCAACTAAACCCACCAAATTTATGGTTGCTTACTTATTGAACACAACCCATGGGCTGTTTCAGCCCCTGCTGTAGCCTGGGAAGGTGGAAATGAACATGTGAATTTAATTTCTCTGACCACTCTGTCACTGTCACAGTTTTTTCATAGCTAATGCAAATCTGAACTATAAGCAGGGAGATAGTGAGGGTGACTGAGCACAGGCATGGGTTGCCCAGGGAGATTGTGGACTCTCCATCCTTGGAGATATTCAAAAGCTGCCTGGACACAGTCCTGGGCAACTAAGTCTGGATGGCTCTGCTTGAGCAGGCGGGATGGACCAGATGACCTCCAACTTCAACCGTTCTATGACTCTGTGGACTGGAGCAATGTCCAGTGCAGAACAGGCTCAGAAATTCCTGTTTACTCCAGTATTAATGAGCTGCTCTGTTCAGTGCCCATTTCCTGAAGCAGATCTGCTTCTAGGTGGAAAGTCTTGGACATAAGTGACTACCATGCCAGCAGGTGGATGGTTTGGGGAAGTACAGATAAACGTTGCTCCAAAGGAACAGAGAAGTTTTATTCTACTTTCACCTCTTTTCTTTCTCCCCATAGGGAATGAGTGAGGTGTATCCAGCCAAGTGGGTCACCTCCGTGGGTGTCAGAAGAGGATGAATAATTAGTAATTTTTACTTGATTAATTTTACAGCTTTCCCCCGCCCCCGGCCACCTGAAATTGTACTAGGCAGATGATAACTTCCCTGGAAATAAGTCATCATAACAAACCCTTCTGCTAACAGTTTTTGGGCTGTAGCTTATGGTACATAGGTCATTTACAACATTTCTCGTTCAAGATTATAACTGTTTTTATTGGGCTTTTCAGTCTTGGGCAATACTATGACACCCTCACTGGAGGGACAGTAAATGCATAAACCGGATGTTTACCATGATGAATCAACCATTATGACACTTAAAAACTTTGTTTTCTGGGAGTATTTGCACTCTTTGCTTGAAACGTACTGTTCATGCCAACACATTTACGAAGAACTTTGAAAAAAAACCCCAAAGATGCAACAAAGGAGAAAGCACATATGTTTTAAAATAGGAGACTCATTCTTCTGAAAACTTTCGTATGTTTGTCTAAGTCTCCAAATGCAAACAATTTTTCCATTTTACTGAGACAGACTTGCAGCCCAATTAGACTTGACGTGAATCAGTAAGAAAGACCCTTCAAAATCTGCTGCTACAGGAGAAACAACATGTTGCTGTATCTAAAACATCCAGACAGGAATTACACAAAAAGATTACTCATCACTGGAGCAAAGTCTTAATTTCAAGTTCTCGGTGCTGATTTACCTCTGGACCACAGCACCAACTTCTCTCCCTCTGTGTTTTCCCTTGTGTAACAGGAAAAGGCTTTTGCGTCCCCTGCGACTGATATTGGCTGAGAGTTGAATCTGATCCAACCCGTGACAAATATATGTGCATCTGTGAATTGCAGCAGCACAGGGCTGATCTGAGGGTGGTCCTGTGATACCAGCCCAGGCTGGTGACTAGCAAGACATTGAGTCCTGATTCAAGAACGGAACTATACGCTCATCTGCCAGCTGTGACTTTACTCATAAAGACTCATACTCATAACAACATCTATTTTACTGGATGTGAGTAAACTGAACACAGTCTGAATTCCTGCATAAATGGAGATGATTCAGGATCGCTCTGTCACAAACCTATTGTGAACTTTCAAATATTGACTGATAGAGCCCATTTCTGGAACACACAATAAAAACTATAATTAAAAAAATGATTTTACCCTTATGGTTCCAGACAAAAGTCTGAAAATGTGACACTGGGGTATGTGGATGGCTGAGAAACTGAGAAATAATAATTAAAAAATCAAATTAAAGGAACCACAGTCTGTGTTAGTCTTAAAAACTTCATTACTTCAAAACAAATTTGGGGATGGTCAGATTCTTGAAGCAGAGGTTACTGACTCTGCTAGTTTGCCTTTCTGGCAGTTGGTGTTGACAAGTTCATAAAATTTTACGTAATTTTAGAAAAATAAGCAGAACATAGTTTAGTATGTTCCATAGCTTCTATTGATTATTTCTGTGCTCGATAACAAGCTATAAAGGAGTTAATGCAATTGCTACAGAGGCAAGTCCATTGTCTGTGTTTTGTGCTGCTGGAACAGCTCCACCTTTCCTCGACAAGACCGAGCTGACTCGTGCTCTGTCTGGAAAAGGAGAGTTTCACATCTTTATTGCCTCTCACCCTGGTTTAACTGTTGGTGCACAGCACCATAAGCTGCTCAGGGAATCCCCTTCTGCTTCATGATCCTGGCTGATGGTGTCTTGTGGGCTTCGTGCTTTCTTTTCCCCCTGCTCTGCTTGACCCAGGGAGCAGCCTGGGATCCACAGGCATGGCATGGAGGCACCTGAGGGCATGAAGGCACAGATTTGGAAGATCGCACTCAGCACACATGGACCAGCAAGGAAAAACACCAACGGGAAATGGCAAGGGCATGTTCAACAGCTTGGGCCACCCAAGGGCTGGAAAAGAGAATTCATTAAGGAGGGAGAAAAGGAAGAAAAAAAATAATTTGGCTCTCCTAATCGTCCCTAGCATGTTGGAAGGGGTTCCCTGGGGGCAGAGACATGCTGCTCCCTTGGGAAAGTCCTGTGCTCTACGGAGCAAAGTGCTTGTCCCTGCATGCTGGGGAGGCAGGAGGCCAGGGCACTGTGGGGCAAGAACGGCAGCAGGGAGAAAGGAAAAAGAAAGTGAATATAGAAAAACAAAACTGAGAAAGGAAGCTGAGAGAGAGAGAAAGAATGGCAGTGCCGGCAGGAGCCGGTGACCCAGAGACATCCGTCTTCCCTGTTAGAGGGGATCTGATAAAGCACAAGGCGGTTAAAAGCAATGTCTTTGCACTCTGTCCTGTGTCCTCTGCTAGGTTTACGAGAGACCTGCAACTCCACAGTTTGCGTTTGGGGTTGTCAGCCCAAGGAGCTTTCGCTTCCCATTTATTACCACTTAAGTAAGCTGCTGGGAGCACAAAGCAATGCCACTCATGCTGCCATCGCTCCTATTTTCGGCTCCATGAGTTCCAAAGGAGTGAAGCAATGTGAGGATAGGGGAACCAGGCTACCCGGACACCTCATCACAGCTGCAATTTACCCTCCTCTAAGGCAGCTGATGGAAGAGGTTATGGATGGGGTGCTCTGCATGAGGAGCACTTGGATTTGATGAGCTCACTGGTTTGGGTTTGTGTGTTTTATTGAGCAGCAGAAAAACAAAAAATCTTTGATTTTCTGCTGTGCTGTACAAACATTTCTGAAAAGAGGTGTGGGACTGGCAACAGACTGCAGAGCAAATGAGACTTTCTGCACATATTCTGTATGGGATTAGAGTGGCACATGCCTTTCCTGCATTGTTGCAATGGGCCATTTTTCATGCTTTTTGGGTAACACCAGGGGGTTCTTTTCCCTGATTAAGTGAATAATTAGATCTGTTTCAGTATTTACAAGAGATTGCTGAACACTTTAATTTCAAGAAAACCAAGATAGCCAGTTCACTCGGGGTGATGCCATGAGGGAGGTACAGCCATTTGGATAGGGGAAAGGCTCCTGACTCAGGTCTGTATCAGGAACATTCTCAGCTTCCTTGAGGGGAGTTAATCAGCTCTTAATTGTGCTCAGGTGGCCTCTGACATGCTCAAAGCTCAAGATCCCAGCTGCCTAAGGTCCCCCATTTGCAAAGGTACCTTGTTTCTGAAACTGTCCTTTAGGCAGTTGCTGTATTCTGCCTGTATTTGTCAGCCAGCCTGGAGAAGAATGGTTGCTGGCAGTTGTGCAGTGCAGGATCAGGACCTGGTACCTTCTAGGAATTGTGTCTTTGTTTTCTACCTGTAAATTAGGAGTCTTGGCACCTTCCTGCTTCAGGGGAGTGCTGCAAATGGAGTGGTAGTGGAGGCTGCAAAGTGTCATGGTGCATACGGTAAGAGAGATATTGCCAGTATATTTGGGTTTATTTTGTTATGGACTCAGCTCTATCCATTGCTGGAGAATGAGCTAAGGAACAAAAAAAAGCAGTGACAATTTTTAAAATTATTTGTGTGGAAATTACTGTGCGTTTCTTGGTTTTATGCTGCCTTCTCTTAGGCCTACGCTTCTGAGGTTTTGTATCGTGGCATGGAGCCCCTTGTCGCACCTTGTGAGACTGAGAGCCATGATTGTGCATACAGACTTGTTGATACAATATGACCTCTGGGGCTTAATTTTGAAGAGCTGTTATTGATTTATCACTTAGGAGAGAAGTGATAAGCTATCCTTCTTATTAGGCGAGATCTTTCTGGCTCTCTAGCCTCAGTATGGCATTTGCAGCAGTTACATCTTCTGTAAAAGGCGAAAGTTGAACATCTTTTTGGAGAAGAGTCTCAGGGTTTCCAGGCCAAAGCTCATTAGCTCATTTCAACAAGCAGTGAAAACAAAACGTGAGCTCCTTAGAGCCAGGATTTCTTCTGCTACTGACTCTGGGTGCAGCAAGACCTCAACCTGCAGCAAGGGATCTGACACATCACCTGAATAACCAAGGGGTCATGGGGCTGCCAGTTTCATCCAGAGGTCAGAGCAGTCATGCCTAAAGGCCTGCCCAGCTGTGTCTACGCTGCTTCTGACTGTTGTTTCTGTTATCAGTCCTCAGAAAAATCTTCCAACAGAGGCAGTGATGGTCCCCCCCGGCCAGGGACATGACACCCCAGTCCCAGGTACAGGGAGCACTGAGCCAAACTCAGCAGCTTTTCAATATCAGTGCCTGCTTCACCGTAAGTGAAATGTCTGATGGAAATGCAGTCCTTAAGATGTATTTTGGTGTGATGCCAAAGAAAAAAAAAAAGTTTGGGTTAAAGCAAGAGATGCTGTGATTGTATCTTTTTTTTCTTGGACAAAAACTATTTAAGGCAAATTTTGAAAGTAGTTTCACACGAGAAAGTTGGTCAAGACTTGGAAAAGAAAACGAAGTATTTCAGTCCTTCTTTTTTTTCCAGTCCAAAATGTCCCATTTTTAAATATGTCCATGTTTGTTTTGGTGTTTTGTTTTGGGTTTTTTTTTTTTTTCCAGACGATCAAACAAACCTAAAGTGTTGCAGCTTGGGGCTGAGCAAGAAATCTTTGATTGGCCCCAAATGATGATGTTTTGTTGTTCAGTATTCCTGAGGCCAGCAACACAATCATTTGGCATCAATCAAAAAAATGCTTTCAATTCTTTGTTCATTTGTGGTCTGATAGATCCTCCCTGCTTTCCTACCAGTTTAGTCTGTCACACTGTGGGACCTCCACATTTTCAGGGCTTGTGCCTTCAAAGCTACAACTGTTTTAAGATTAGAGAAGCCATCATTTCTGGATGCCTGAGGTAGTGGCTCCCTGTACTGTCTGACTCCAACACCCAATTTTTTTCCAACCATATTTCCTCATGCCCCCATCATCCAGTGTGAAGGAATCTCACCTGCTAATACAGTAAGAATATTTCTTTTGTTATCGCTGCAGTATGTAATAACTTAAAAATATTTCTGAGAAGTAATTTGTTCCATTGTTATTTAGGATAGTAGTAGTAGTAATAATAATAAAGATGAAAACAAATATTAATAACCAGACAGGGCCAGTGCTAGGGACAGACAAAATTACTGCAGCTGCTGTGACCCAGCTGTTTTCTGCCCTGGTTAGCAGATGTCTACTTTGCCTGTGGAAGAGCCTTGGAAAGCCAACACTGTGGTGGCTGCTACTTCAGAGAGAAAGAGAAAAGGCTGAGGGACACCGGTGGCTGCCAGAAGCGTGATCCTTCTTATCTCCCTCGCCTTAGGCAGGTGAGAAACTATTCGGGCTACTTGACAGTGAAGCCCTGAGCTGCTTCCGCTTATGCAGTGTTTTGCACTGAGGAGTTTTATAGACTCACATGATAACGCCTAGACTTAAGAACAATAAAACAGACCATGCCTCAGAGCATTTTGCAAATGTATCTTTTTTTTTTTTTTTATCATTCCCTTTAACATAGGAAATCAGGTAAAGGAAAGGTTAATTGGCTGACCCAAATGAATCTACCAGGCCAGTGGCAAAGTTGACTGTGACATTTGTCTTCATTTATAGAGCCATGGGATTATCTATGAGTCAATAGCAGTGTATATATTCCCATCCTACAGATAAGAAAAAGGACAGTCAATCAAAGTTTTTCTTTATTTGTATAGCAAACTAGAGGTATTACTTATATTTGAGTACTGTTTTGGGGCATGGGGTGGGGGAGGAGTTCATTTGTAATACATCATCCAAATATTAGTGAGCTCAACGCAGAAGTAACTGGTCAATACTCAAGTACCCCAGTGTGTAACCTAGAGTAGGAGGGAAGAACATTGTCGTGCTATGTGGTAGGTTGAAAGGGGAAGGGATTTGTGCAATTAAGTGCAGTGTGTGATGTATAAGACTTTTTTTTTTTTTTTTTTTTTTTTTTTTCCCTCCCCTGGACATAGCAAAATCTTGATAGATGTCAGGCATGGGCAAGGCAAACAGCTTATCTCTGTTTGAATTTTGGGTGTAGCTCTCAGTGGGTGGGTTTTTCAAAAGTAGTCTATATTTGCAGAGGAACAGAAGTGCAGAAAGCTCCTGGGAGTTCACCTGGACCGTTTCCCTAAGCTGGATAGACTTAACAAGATCAAATACATGTGAACAGGATAAGAAGTCACAGGCTTAAACTACCTCTCAGGAAATTTAGGTTAAACATTAGGAAAAACTTTCTAACAGTGAGAACAGTTGAATATTAATAGAAATTGCCATGGAAGATTGTGCACCTAAGCCTCACTGGAGGTTTTTAAGAACAGGTTAGAAAAACATCTGTCAGGAATGATGTAGGCAGAGTTGGTCCTGACTCGGGAAAGAAATATTAATAAAATGACCTCTCAAGTTCCCTTTCAGCCCAATTTCCTCTGCTCCTGCAATGTTGCATAGTAGTGATTGGCAGATAAATTATATTATTACAATTTTTTTTCTTTTCTAAGGATGTCTTTAGTTCTCTCTCCAGTGTACCATGAATACAGGTTTCAGTTGGGAAATGTCCATGAGCAAATAAATTTCATGATTATTAAACAGGCAAGCAAGAGGAGCACCCTCTTTTTTTTTTTTTTTTTTTTTTTTTTTTTTTAAGGGAATGAATTTTCAAGAGGGGAAAAATAAAATAAAAGGCCCCCCAAAAGATGTATGAACTTGGCGATGTTCATTGTTAAATTAAGAAAAGAAATCTAGAGTGAATCAAAAGTTCATATCTTCGAGGAGAAAAGAGAGGGAAAGAAAAGGAGGAAATGCACAGATATTAGAACAAAACCCTAAAAGAGGAAAATGTCCTAAACAAATTAAATTATACATCTAACGAACACAAACAGACAACTACTTTCAAAAGAGATTTAACCCAATTCTTCAAAGAAACAAAACCCAGCAGTAATTAGTAAGTGCTTTTATCTCTTCTGGATTAGAGTATCCAATAAAGCTGAATTCCTAGAGGTGATGTTCCTCCTCCCCAAAATATAAATCATTAGAAGATGTTGTGCAAGCCTTTTTCTGCTTCAGCCCGATAGGATGCCACCAAAGCCAGACTGCTTGGGCTGTGCTTGTTTTGTTTATCAGAAAATCAGCTGTGACCAGACCCCAAATGTAAAGATGAGAAAAAGAACCTCAGGAAACTGGGACTTTTCCTTTGATGTTGCTATGAGTTACAAATCAAGCCTTAAAATCCTGCTGGTCTCTGGTGTTTTGAGACAATACTGAAGTTTTATAATTCTTAAGGAGAATGAAGTGGGAGTGTAATGTAGGAAAGAAATATGATAAGCAATAAAATTAATTTTCTGGCTCTCTGCTTGGGTGCATGTGTCCTGGCCACGTAGAGTGAAACCAGTCCCTTGCTTATAAAGTGCATATCATGCTACAGCCGCCACAAGCAAAACCATGTGGTTGCAGAGTGCAGACCTTTATTTCAGATCACTTTAAAATCCAAGCTCAGTGCTCTCAGGCAGAACAGGTTGCAGATCTTTGAGGGGGGGGGGTGAAGAAAACAAAAATTAATCATCAACAGAAATACAGGTCAGGGTGGAAAAATACAACTCCAGAAATATTTCCAAACTACTTGGGGAAAAAATGAAGATCAATTCATGTGCTGCTGCCTTTGACTTTTCAACCAATAGAGGTGACACTGGTAGTCCCAAATCTGCACGCTGAGCAGAGCAGATGTTAAGCACCCAGATAAAGAGTGACCTGAAATTTTCTTCAGCCAATTCTTTCAGCCCAAACGTGCTCATCACTCTTCTATGGATTTAGACATTTCCCAGTGGGCAGCTTCTTTTTCTTTAGTTCCCATGTTTCAAGAGACGAAGTCAACCTATTTCAGCAGAGATGCCCAGGCTCTGAGCTATCAGCAAGGTTCATACTGGTAACATTAATCATCAGGTAGTTGCTATTCTTTCATTTCCTTTAGCTAACTTGTGTTCTCAGCTGCATTTCTCTGCTTTGAAGGCAGAGATCTCTCTAACTCACCTGTCTGAGCAGGAGGAATAAGAGGCAGCTTCAGACTGAGCATGGGAAGGAAGACCTGCCAGCGCTACAAGGGGCTGTGCCAGTCCCACGGGGGTTTTAGCTGCGCTTGAAATGTGGGGCAGCTCCAGGCATCGCAAACTCCTCACCAGTAAATCAGTTTCTGCAAGTTTTGATGCCTCTACAGTGCGGGACCTAGCCAGCGGTGGGATGCCGTTTCTGAACTGAAAACTTGTCACTTGTCCAAACTTGCAGACATATAACCTTGCCACTGTTCAGTGTCACAGCCTCCCACACCACCAGCCAGGTAGCTCATGGTTTCTGTAAAGCCAAAGAATACCCATGCCTTTCTAGCTTTTTTCCTTGCATAAAGACATCATGTATCAGTTAGGGTTTGGTGGGTTTTTTTGTTTTGTTTTGTTTTGTTTTTCCCAAGACATGTACCTGAGCAAGGAGGCGTGTTTATTTTGTTCACCACAATTATCACACGGAAGACATACAGTTCTTCCTTATGCACATCGTTCTTTTTTCTATTTCTGCTTTTAATATCTTTCCCCTTATTATTGAGATAAATTCTTGAGATTAAATAAGCTGAAGTCATCTTGGGAAACCTTATTATTCTTATTATTATTGAGATATGTTCCTGTCATTAGTAACAGGGGTAATCATTAGTAATAGTGTCATTTATTGTTTATACATCATTGTGTGTGCACAGTACTTTCTAAACAGGTAAAAATTATTGTTGTTATGTTATCGAGATAAAATTCGCAAACTCAGCAGCTGTGATCACTACCCTCTGTTTAAGGATGAAATAATGTTTGTCTAAAACAATATCATCTTCCAAACTAAAATGAAGCATCATGTCACTTTTCAAGCCAAAGGCACGTGTAAGACAAGTTATGAATCTGGACTGTCCTGGAAGCACACTTGATCACATAGTATTTGAGAAGTATAAAGGAGGGAGAATGAATGAGTGAGAAAACACAGGAGGAGATACAAGGAGGAGCAGGCTAGAGCTCAGTGCTGAGCCTGGACATGCAATGAGAACGTGTCTGCACATTTTTTCTCTCCAAGTCAAAATGTGCAGCAGAACCAGCAGTAAACAATTTATTTCTTTCTGTGCTCTCAGCTTCATAGCCAAAGTAGCGAAAGGCACCGAATGGCCATATGTAACAGCTGTCTTAATGAAGTATAGGGTTGTCTTCATCAGAAATGCAGAAGTGTGTCACAACCTAGCTGTACCCAGGCGCAATGTGCAGAGCCTGAAGACGTGGGTCACTGACCCACCTTTGGTCTGCTGGCAGTGCTCCTTTCTCTCCTCCTCTTCCTCTTCTCAGGAGGTATGACCCCATCATGCTGTGCCAGAGGTGACAGCAACCTGAGGAAAGGTGAGAACAGGATGTCCTGGTGAAAACACCCGTCGGTTCACCACAGCACACGTAAAACTACTGCTCTCTGTATATCATAGATATGTCTCTAAGGTAAGGCAGCTTCCATCCGGAGGAGCCCATATCCATAAAAGTTATGTTCTTCACTGTCACAAACTGTTGAGCTTGATATAGGCATTGTTAGGGTTCATTCCTTGCCCTGGGTTGTGCATGGAGGTGGCCAGCACAACCACAGTGTTTGGTCCTGCAATTACAGTGTCTGGCATGGAGTGGTTGTCTCAAGTGCCTAGGATTTTTTATTTATTTATTTATATTTCTGTTTTTATTTAAGCATTGTGGTATCTCTCCAATACATTTATCAGACCAAAGTGGCACTACTTTAGCGACAAGAAAAGGAGGTATCATTTAACTTTGTCTGAAAAGTGAAATATTGGTAAATAAACAACGTTAACAGAGTAAAGGCCATGAAGGTGAAGGCAGATTGCTGAGGTTTAGTGGTCAGATGTGTCTGTCATAGCTACTTTAACTACATTTCAAAATTAAAAAGTAGAGAGTCTAAAAATGGATTGCTAAAAGCCTTTGCTTATTCCTAGGCCAACTTCAGAGCAGAAGGAATTGAACTCAGACCTAGCAGAAGGGCGTGCCGGGTTTCTGAACTGTACTGGGAGCTCCCTTGTTCTGAGGTCAAAGCTGGTCTCAGAAATGCAGACCAAGCAGAGTTAAGCCTTCCGAAGGCCAGTATTTGTCTGAGATGAACGGAAGACCTGGCCAGTGGTCAGCAGTCCTAAGCAGTGAGGTGCCGAGCAGTCAGACCAGGTGTTGCCTCTCTTTGCCACATCCCTACACTTGTTATACCCTCTACAGAAGGCAGCATTTCTGACTCTGCTGCAGCATTAGATAACGCTCAGTGGCTGCTGTTACTGCTCTCCCATAATTACCAGAAACATTGCTTTAAGAAGTTACAACTTCCTGGAATGATGTGAAAAATGAACCGTTTAGAGCATCAGTGAGTAATAGGTAATTGCAGGCTGGAGCATCTTTAATCACTTTCAACCTTAAGTACATTTTTGAAGGCTGTGGCTTATTATTACCTTGCAGATCTTGATGGAGTTGTACATTTCTGGTAGCCTAGATTATAAATGAAAGAAGAATTTTGTATAGAGGAGGTACTGGTTGGCAATTACAGCACAGCCTTGCCCACAGGGCCAGAGCTCCACTCCCTTCTCTGCTGCGGGCTTTTGTATGGCCATGGAAAAGTCACGGAGATGTTCATATGCAGAGGGATATAGGGCTGCAGCACCTACCATTTCAGGTCCCCTGAAATCTAGGTCCTGTGAAACCTGAGCCTTAAGGCGCATAAATGTCTAATGAGAAAGAGTGACCCATGAGAGGCTGTGTGTAGACTAAGAATTGTGGATGCTAGCCAGCAGAAAAGGCTGCATGTCAGCCTCATTGGTGCCCAGAGAAAGGCGCTGAGCTTCTTCTGGGACCTCCATCCAAGAGCCCACTAAGTCCTGATGTTGGTTTAACTCTGCATTTCCTGCAGTACAATTTCTTTTCTATAACATGAAGATAACAAGTGTCAAGTGTCTTCTCATGTACGCAGGTAAATACATTGATACAAGGAGCTCAGCTCTAGCTTTCAAGTGGTGTATATGTATACATTTAATACAAAAAGGGCAAAATGAACATTTTCTTTTCAAGTAATATCCACACAGCATGAGCTCGGGCATTCTCTGTTCCTGCACAATATGGAATCTAGGAGTAACCAGGACTGGAGTGACTGAGTTTCCTTTGCAGAAGGCTCCCAGGTCCCCAGAGCTATGCCCTTCCCGCACCTTTTCTCAGTGCCTGCCTCTATCTTCACCCATCTACTGGCTGCTCTTTCTCACCCAGCAGGACCATTGGCCAGCATGTTCTCAGCTAAGGCGATATTTCTGCCTGAAACTTTGAAAGCGAAGAAACCACACCACCTGGCTGTAGTGAAGAGGTGAGATGAAGCCGCACTCCAGCCACAGGCAGACGCCATCATCCTTCATTGCGTTTTCCTGAGAGGTATGTCTTGAGCAGCAGGACATGCACAGTCTGTATGCTGCGCTCCAACTCATTGGCCTAAAACCTCTGAAGCCGCGTTATAATCCCCATTCTTACTGTTCATCTGCAAATGCCTTGAATTCATTATCAACATGTTAATGAAAACTCTTCTCCTTGCACTTAAAATATTTCCAAATACTTTTTCCCGTTGTATGCTCAAGACATTTCTCACTGGCAAACGGAACCCTGTTCCCGCTCCTCTTGTGGCAGTGAAAGCCTGAATGGGAATGACCGACCCTCTGCCCATAGCAGCGCATGGGGATGTGCGCTGCCTCGCCTGAGCATCTGACCCCCACATATGCCATGTTTCTAGGCATTATATACAGCACAGTGACCTTTCGGGGGGCAAAGGAAGGGACAGCAGCCCAAGGACTGGAAGAATCATGTGTTTTTAAATAGGACTTATATTGCTGGAACAGTGAAGGCCAGTGTTGAAAGGACTCCCTGCACCATCAGGAGCCTGGTCCACATATACAATTGGCATTTGCACTGCTAAAGAGACCATTTCTATTATAATGAGCTCATTACTATTTTTATTGCTATTGTATTTTGCATGTTTCACAAATCATGCAAGGAGCTGCTTTTTATTTCCACTTTCTCTTTCTACCTTGGAAACTCTCAGGGCAATCCTAGTGACTGCATAACTCAGATGAATGAATTAACCCCTGTAGAGAGACGAGGAGGGGTGGCTGCTCTTAACTGGTCATAGCGGGAGAAGGAGAGAAAGGAGAGGATTGAGTTGTGCCTGGAAACTAATTCAGTAAGGAGTTCCAATGATGTTCTGAAACCCAGTGACAGGACATTTTTATGAATGTATCTCC